>NC_048224.1:115863599-115863807 GCF_002007445.2 Ailuropoda melanoleuca
GCTCTACTGTACTTCTGGTTTCTAATTCATTTATTTCTGCTCTAATTTTGGTCAACTGCTTCCTTGTGAGTAGATTAGGCCTGTCCCTCTGTTGCTGTTCCAGTTTCTTGAGGTGAGAATATAAATACTGCATTTTAGATTTTTCTATTCTTTTGAGTGAGGCTTGGATAGCTATGTATTTCCCCCTTAGGACTGTCTTTGCAGTATC
>NC_048224.1:115864219-115873013 GCF_002007445.2 Ailuropoda melanoleuca
TCTATTTCTGATAGTGGGGTGTTGAGGTCCCATACTATCAATGTGTTTTTATCTATATGTCTTTTTATTCTGGTTAAGGGTTGGCTTGTGTATCTTGCTGCTCCCCTGTTGGGGGCATATATATTTATAATTGTCATATCCACTTGTTGAATACTTCCTTTAAGAATAATATAGTGCCCTTCTGTGTCTCTCTCTATGGCCTCTAGTTTAAAATCCAGTCTATCTGATATGAGAATTGCTACTCCAGCTTTCTTTTGAGGTCCATTTGCAAGGAAGATAGTACTCCATCCCCTTACTCTAAGTCTGAATCCATCTTTGGGTACAAAATGAGTCTCTAGTAGACAGCAAATGGATGCGTCATGTCTTTTTATCCAATCTGCAACCCTGTGGTGTTTTATGGGAGCATTCAAGCCATTTAGATTGATAGAGATTATTGAGAGATATGATTTTAATGATGCCATGTTGCCAGTAAAGTCTTTGTTTGTATTGGTTGTGACTTTCTGCTCTGTATCACTCTTGGGGCCTTTTTACCTTTGTAGAAACCCCCTAACTATCTCCTGTAGGCCTGGATTCGTGGTTACGAAATTGGTTAATGACTGGTTATTATGGAACGTCTTTATTTCTCCATCAATTCTGAATGACAGCCTTGCTGGATAAAGGATTCTTGGCTGCATGTTTTTCTCTGAAAGAGCTTTAAAAATGCCCCCCCCAACCCTTTTTCTCATTCCAGGTCTGTGTAGACAGGTCTGACATAATTCTGATACCTTTGCCTTGGTACGTGAGAAATTTCTTTGCCCTGGCCGCTTTCAATACTGTATCCTTGGATCTAATATTTGCGAATTGCACTATGACGTGACGTGGCGTAGGTTTGTCGTGGTTGAGCTTGGGAGGGGTCCTCTCTGCCTCTTGGACACGAATGTTTTTTTCCCTTGCTAGATCAGGGAAGTTTTCAGCTACAATTTGTTCAAATAACTCTTCTAGACCTCTGTTTTTCTCCACCCCCTCAGGGATGCCGATGATTCTGATATTGGATCGTTTCATAGAGTCAGTAATCTCCCGTAATCTACATTCGTGGGTGAGATTTTTTTACGACAAGCTTCTATTTTCATTTTTTCTTCTACTAACCCATCCTCCAATTTGCTAATGTGTTCCTCTGCCTCGGTGACCCTGGCCATCAGAGCCTCTAGTTTTGACTGCATTTGGCTCATAGAATTTTTAATTTCTGTCAGATTCACTCTCATTTCTGCCCTTAGGGATTCTATATACTCAGTAACATTTCGTTAATACCTTTTTCAAGTCTACTCATCATTTTGACCATTGTTGCTCTGTATTCCATTTCTGATAATTGGGTTACATCCATATCTTTATTTCTGTGGCAGAGGCCACAGACACATTGTCTTTTCTTTGCTGGGGGGGACTTCTTCTCGTCATTCTGATGAGGAGAGATTGCGGGGTTGTCCAGAGCCCAAATTATTGACTGGGACCCAGGCCGTGCACCCTTGTCTAATAGAGCTCTTAGGGATGTGGGCTTCTTTCTTAAAGAGTTTATTTATTTATTTTGAGAGAGAGAGAGCGAGACAGTAAGCAAGAAAGGGAACACAAGCAGGGGAGTGGGAGAGGAACAAGCAGGCTCCCAGCGTAGAAGCCCAATGAGGTACTCCTTTCTGGAAGCTGTGATCGTGCCCTAACCCGAAGACTGGCGCTTAATGACTGCGCCACTCAGGCGCCCCGGGTTGTGGGCTTCTTGATTTTTCAGCCTGCCTTCTGGGGGAGGGGCCTGCTGCACCAGTACTCAGGCAACCCTGTTTGGGTAGAGTCTCCGTGTCCCCCTGTGAGGGGGGAGGGGGATGGGCACGTTGTGAGCTGGTATTTCCAGGCTTTTCTTATCTGGCTGCCTTCCCTGGCAGTCTGTTGTGCCTCTTCTGAGAGTTGGAGCAGCAGAGGCTGAAATTCAGCCTCTNGAGAGCAGCAGCGGCTGAAATTCAGCCTCTGTCTCAGAACAGAGGGATCGCGGATCGTTCTCCACTGATGTTCTGGCCACTTTAACTCTGTTTCTGTTGGTGCTGCTCAACCCTGCAGCATCCCGGGCTGTGCGCCCCACACCCGGCGTCCCAGCCCTCACTTCCAGGGCCGGCACGTCTCTGTCCTTTGTGTTTCTAACTCTGCCAGCTGCCAGCCGCCCCACGCAAGCTCCCGGAGCTCCCGGTCTCAGTCTGGATCCAGTGAGCACACTGGAGTTCCGTGAGAAGTCTGGTAGCGCGCGCTCCCGGCTCACGGTCTCAGTCTGCTGTCTCAAGGGTGCTCCCCCGTGCAGGTGGCTACCGCTTCCCAGCTCCCGGACACGGCGGCTCCCTCCCCCTTCCGTTTATCTTCCGATATCTGTGCGCGGTTTCACGGCTCCCCGCTTCGTACCTCAATACTCATCGCTGGAGATGTTTATTTGTAGAGATCCAGATGTATCTTCCTGCGTCTCAGGGTGATTCCATGGATGTTCAATGCTGGTCTGGTACCTATCCAGCTCGACTCAGGGGACCGGCTGAAAAAGGGGTCCCCTACTCCTCCGCCATCTTAAGTCCACCTCCCCACTCCACTCTTTTATGCCTGCCACTTCATATCTTTTCCTGTTCATTTGCCCTAAAAGATTCTTTAACTACATGGTGGTGTCCCGTTCACTGATGCCGCCACACTTAAACTTCTACCTCACAGTCTCTTTTTTCTCCAAATTCGATTACATACTTTGGCAATAACACTGCCCTATAATCACTGTAAAAAAGTACACCCCATCTTATTTCTTGTTTTTTTTCCCAAAGATTTATTTATTTGAGAGAGAGAGAGGGCATAAGGAGGAGAAACAGAGGAGAAGGAGAGAGACTCTGAAGCAGACTCCACACTCAGCTGAGAGCCCAATGCAGGGCTTGATCTCACAACCCTGAGATCACGACCTGAGCCAAAAACTAGAGTCCAATACTTTACCAGCTGTACCACCCAGGCATCCCTCTATCTTATTTCTCAGGTACACCTGAGGAAAAAATTACCCAAACATTATAGATCATGATAATAAAAAGATAACTACAAACAGAACAAAACAAAACTAATTCATGTTTTCACCTAAATAGTTCAATATTACTGGATGAAAATAACCCAAGATTAATTTACATTACCATTCAGTTATGACCTCAAGCCTCAAATGTGCATTTAACACTCCCCAGCAGTTCCATATTACTTCCCTTGCAAATCAGGGCACCATGCCAGAATTTACTATTGTATAGCTCCACGTGTTCCCATTTTCTCTCAATTCTCTAAAGGGATGAATAACTCCTTTTTACTCATGTTTTTATCAAAGTACAGTCTGTTCTTTTTGTGCTCTGGGAATCAGGTCCTGTTTGATCTTCTCAAGGATTGATTCCTAAAGTGTCACTTTGATATCCTGTTTGTAACAACTCTTCTAAAATATGATATAATTCATTTTCAGATATAAATCCCTCTTATCTCCCATATATAAAATCACCCCCGGTCCTATCCCCCCACCACAGCTACCCCCTAATTTTTCTGCTTCCTTTTACAGAAAATCTAACCAAAAAAAAAAAAAAAAAAACTTTTCTGAAGTTTTATCTTCCAATCTATCATCTCCTGATTTTCTTGTCAATCTCCTATTATCTTCACCTAAAACATATATTTTCAAAATTCTTAATGAATATTAACTTTTTCATAAGCTAATTGAAAGTTCCATTCTTAGAACACTTTTGTTTTGACTTTCCTGGCACCATACTCTCCTGGTATAATTTATTTTTCAATTGGCTCTTAATTTGCCCAATTATTTGTCTCTTTTTTTATTCTACCTCTATTATTCTGCAGTAACCCTAAGCTCTGGTCTGCTCTCTGCTCTATCTACATTTTCTCTTTGAGCAATAGCAAGGTAACATGTGAACCCAGAAGTTTAACAAACATCTTGATAAGCACACACACACACACACACACACACACACACACATGCACACATCTTCCCTAAGATCCAAATTACCCTAATTGACTGTCTACAGGACATCTACAGATATATGCCACATGTTTTTGTCAATAAGTATTATTTTATATTATAAAGTCTGATAATTCTATTATCTGAAAACAAAAGTGACACTTCATTAAAAGTGAAAGGCTCAGAGAGTCATTCCTTCTTCTGTTTTTTTGTTTTGTTTTGTTTTAAGACTTTATTTATTTGAGAGAGAGAGAACAAGCAGGGGGGAGAGAGAGAGGGAGAGGGAGAGAGAGAGGCAGATTCCCCGCTGAGTGAGGAGCTCCATGCAGGATTCAATCCTAGGTCTTGAGCTGAGCCGAAGGCAGATGCTTTACTGACTGAGTCACCCAGGTGCCCTGTTCTTCTGTTTTCTGTTTTCCACTGCTGGTAATTTATTTTATTGTAAGTATAATCATAATCCCATTGTTTATTATAAGAGGGCTATATTCTTTTCTCCAGATACACCTGGATCTCTTATCTGTAGACATTTGTGCCTGTAATTTTGTTTAGCCTAAAAAGCTACTTCACAAACATTCACAGCCTACATATTTCGCCTGAAATATCTGCGCTAAGGAAAATCTTCCACTGTTAACCGCAACTAAAGTTATTATTTCTTCAGCCTGTTTACTTCCTACATAGCATACATAGCATTTATTGCTATCTGTATTTAAATTTTTCATTTTAAATGGTTTATTGCTTATTTCCATCCTTAGAAAATACACTTGATGGGTGTATTTCCTACGAGACAGATTTATAAACTGGAAAAGAGATAATTCTCACATCATTTTTTTTCTTTATGAAACTATCATTTTTATTTTATGTACTCCTTCGCCTCCTGTATCCTTTAGCTAAGCTGCCCTGCCCTCGCCCTGAGCTTTTGATAACTCTCTTTAAAGACCAAATGGAATTTCCACATGCATTTCCACAGGCATTCTGCCATGAGGATGTTCAGATCACTACTCATTATTATATTACTAGACACTTGAAATATGATTTCTTCCCATTTCCCTGTCACAGAATATGAAGAGCAGAGTACCATGCACCAGTTGACAATCACAAGGGTGTGGAGCACTGTGTGCCAGTTATCAATCCCAGGGGAAGAAACTCTTCTACCCATTGCATCATGGTTTCAGAGTGGTCAGGGAAGACACACCACAGTCAAGCACAGGATGGAGTAACACTTCACTTACATAGAGAAGAGGCACAGCAATATGGGTTTCAGCAGAGTGTGCCGGTCCTCTATGACCAGTGGGTCTCTCCTGGCTGCTGCAGGCAAAGCAGTTTGCCCAACACACCCTCTCATGCAGTAGTCAAAGGAACCAGCTGCGGAGTTGGCCAGATGCCATATCATGCACACACTTTAAGCAGAAACAAAAGAACACTCATTGAGTCTAGAAAAGGGAAAGATATTCCCACACAAGGCAACAAGCTTGGCACAGGATGTTTGGGCTCCTTATTCCTTGGTAAGGATGTGTTCTAGGCCTGAGACCCATTCTTACATGGCCAAGTGGAGGCTGCAAGACTGTGCTTATGAGATTGCCTTTCCCAGCAGAATGGATTTGACCTTTTACCCAGAAGTCATATTTGATTATTTTTTCTCTTCCTTCTGACCTATTTAGGCCTCCTACCTTGCTATTTTAAGCTCAAACTATTTGCCATTTTTTTTCTTCCAGTTATGATTTGAATAGCTTAAGTGTAAGGTATTCACTGTCATTCAACTGTACAATTGTAATCGCCTTATAATTGGTTAATTGTATCCCACCCATTTCTCTATAAATCATACACTTTTTAATCAGAACTATCCTNTCTTCCAGTTATGATTTGAATAGCTTAAGTGTAAGGTATTCACTGTCATTCAACTGTACAGTTATAATCACCCTTATAATTGGTTAATTGTATCCCACCCATTTCTCTATAAATCATACACTTTTTAATCAGAACTATCCTTATGAAATAAAAGTTTTACAATTTTCTTACCCAGTTTGTAGTTTACTCATGAAATTTAAAATAAAACAAAATGTTCTCAGTCATTGCTGAGTCAACCAACCCAGCTAAGATCCACTTGATCCCTTCCTACCCAACACTGGAGAGTGTTACTTAGTAGGTCTTGTTTAGCACCAGGGAATCTGTAATTCTAAACATGATCCCAAGTGATTTTGACAAATCTCACAGTTTGGGAAACAGCTGTTCTAGACAAGATCTGTTACCAAAACCCTTTTTGAACTCTTTCTCCTGACCTCTCCACTTACATTTTTTTAATATAAATATACATATTTTTCAAAGCAGCTCAATTCTTACCTTATTCAAATGCTTTTAAAATAAAGGCCTTCCCTTAAAAAAATCAAACTCTAACTTTTTCATCTTTCCCTTGTATGTTATTTCTAATTACATTTTAGATTTTATTAATTTGTCAAATAACCGACTTATACTTCTACATAAATAATCATCTACAAGGTAGGGGCATGTTTTCTCATTATCATCGAGGAAAGCTTATTTTTGTATTCCTGCTGATATTTTTCATTATAACGTCTTCTGTTTTATTTTACACTTACTATCAGATGAATGCTCATTAATTGTGTCACATGAAAATTTTATTTACCTTGATATGATTTTCTACTTTGTGCCTCATATGCAATGTGCAAAAAATATAATAAGATTCAGGAATATCATCCAGATGATTCTGTGGAATAATCACACTGTGTTTATTGTGTTAATACCTCATTATATAATTTACCAACTGAAGAGTAAGTGCTCTCAATTTGCATTTGAGGACTTGAGGTAGTTGGTCTAGATAATTTCCTAGTCTATTTCTCTAGAAGACCCAGGAATCTTATTGTTTCAAATGACAGGGAACAAAAAAGTCTAATATCACTGTGAGATGAATTCTTTGTTTATATTATATACTTTTACAAAATGAGAGCATTTATTTTGGTGGTAGTTACGAATTTCAGAATATTAACAGAATATCTAACTCAAAAAAATTCTTGCACTGAAATAATTGCTTACTTGATAAAAAATAAACATTATTTTCTATATTTAACTACTGGCGGTTATTAACTAAAGCTATGCTATATTAATAAAATGAAATTATATTTTAAATACTAATATATTTACAGGCATCAGATAGGAGGTTAATTGAAATATTCCAGAAAGCAAATTCCATATAAATTAAGATAGATTTGATTATCTTCAAGATCACATTTTGTTTTGTAGGCCTGATAAGTGCTAAACATCTATTGTGTGCTTTCCATGTGCCAGATACTAATCTGCTAGAATCTTATAACCAAAGCATCCAGTTTTGCTTGCTTATCAGAGGTGCTCCAGAGAACAGTATTGTATTATTTAATTAGAGAGAGTTATTATTTCACTATTTCTTAGATAATTTTCATTTTACTACTAGGGATGGTATGCAGGAAGAGGGGAGGAGATATTAATATGTCAATTCCAAATGCTATGTATTATTTATTATGTATAATGGGAGAGTGTAATGAAAAATATTTAAAATAATTAAAAATAACTATAACAGCACTAACACCTTTAGAGTCATATTATTTTGCAACAAGGTATTACTTTATACTCCATTTATTCATAGGTATATTCTAGTCGATGCTGGGCACCCAGCCACAAATAAGAACCAAATATTTCCTAGCCATAAAATCCATCACCTTGCACCCCAAAAACAACTTTCTTTGCTATGTTAGTCCCCAGGCAACTTAATTCAAAATTCAATTATCTTTATCCCATCTTTAGATTCAAGTCCCTTCTTTGACCCACTTTCAATAGGTGGCCAAATATTATGAATTATGTCCGCCTCTGCATTTCTTACATCTGTCTCTTCATTTTCTTTTCCATTGCCCTATTTCAACTCAACCAAGTCTCACTTGAACAACTCTGTACTATATTCTATGCATCAGTCATGGATTCTTTGGGCTATTGCTCAAATATGTTTTCTTTACTTGAGGTGTGATCATATAAATCAGTTGTGCTGTACTGTCACTAATACCCTCTTGCTTATTGAATGTGGGCCAAGAGTGGGTATAAAATGCTAGGCCTCTCCTGTCTCTAAGTTCTTTTTATAGAAATACCTCCAGTAGTCTGTGTTCCACTCTGATTTTTACTTGCCCCTTCCTCGTTTCAAACGCTTGAAATCCTAGACTTAATTCAAAGCTTAACTCAAATGCCTTTTCATCCTATTAAATATTTCTGGTTGCCTTTCCCAGGACAGATTGACTCATAAAATACTTGTAATCTCTTACCCACTAATTAAATTCTTTTTTTAAATTTATTTATTTATTTTTATTTATTTATTTATTTAATAATATTTATTTTGTTATATTAGTCACCATACAGTACATCCCCAGTTTTTGATGCAATATTCCATGATTCATTACTTGCATATAAAACCCAGCACTATGCAATATGTGCCCTCCTTAATACCCATCACCGGCCTATACCAATCCCCCAACCCCCTCCCCTTTGAAGCCCTCAGTTTGTTTCCCAGAGTCCACAGTCTCTCATGGTTCATTCCCCCTTCTGTTTACCCCCCCTTCATGCATCCCCTCCCTCTCCCACCGATCCTCCCATCTCTCATGTTCCATATATGAGTGATACCATATGATAATTGTCTTTCTCTGCTTGACTTATTTCACTTAGCAAAATCTCCTCCAGTCCCGTCCATGTTGCTGCAAATGTTGAGAAATCATTCTTTCTGACGGTTGAGTAATATTCCATTGTATATATGGACCACAGCTTCTTAATCCAGTCATCTGTTGAAGGGCATCT
>NC_048224.1:115873113-115877542 GCF_002007445.2 Ailuropoda melanoleuca
TCTTTTCATAACTATCCACTTTCCTTACTACAAAAAGGAAAGGTTGTTCAGTGAAATTTAAACACATTTATGCTGGGGGCGCCTGGGTGGCTCAGTTGTTAAGGATCTGCCTTCTGCCCAGGGCGTGATCCCAGGGTCCTGGGATCAAGCTCCGCATCAGGCTCCCTGCTGTGTTGGAAGCCTGCTTCTTCCTCTCCCACTCCCCCTGCTTGTGTTCCCTCTCTCACTGGCTGTGTCTCTGTCAAATAAATAAATAAAATCTTTAAAAAAATAAAAAAAATAAACACATTTATGCTGAAGTCACACAAATTAGTTGAAGTATTTGTTTACAAGGCTTTAGTCACACTGGCCTTCTCTCCAGTCCTCAAATATATTCAAGGTTTTATCCTTTTATAATGGCTTTTTTTTTCAATCATTACATAAGCTTCATGAGATTCTGGAGCTCATTTTGTTTTTTTTATTCTTGTATTTCTACTGCCTAGCCTAGTACCTGATCATTATAGATGTACACATACGTGTTTAAAAGCATGGCTGTTAGTATCTATTAGTAGAGATTAATTTAACACTTAACAAAATCCCTTTTATCCTCTTTTTAAAATTTTTAATTAATTAATTTATTTGAGCGAGAATGAGAGAGAGATAATGGAGAGCAGAGGGGCAGAGCAGGAGAGTCTTAAGCAGACTCTGTGCGGAGCGTGGAACTCTGAGCGGGGCTTGATCTCACAACCGGAGATCAGGACCTGAGCAGAAACCAAGAGTCAGACCCTTAACCGACTGCACCACCCAGGCACCCCTCCCTTGCATCTTCTAATGTTGTGCAGAATCTGTTCAGGTGCTCAATTCTTAGAAATGGGGGTCTTATAAGAGTTTGGTTTCCTGTTTACAGGAAAGTTAAAAATTTAAGAAGGGACTATTAAATAATCAAAGCGTTGCCTGTGGCTAATCTGTGTTCAATTTTTTTGACTTTGATCTGCCAGTCATTCTGTGGGGTGTATTTCTCTTTTCTTCAGCTGTCCTTGACCATCTTTCTTTCTTTCTTTTTAAAAATTTACTGTTGATTACATCATTTTGCCAGAACAGGGTATATGTGTCTTAATAGTCAATCAGACACCAAGTTCAACTATTTGAAGCACAGAGTGACATCAGGATGAGTCTTACTGTAATAGATAAAAGATTGTTGGGTTTTTGAGAGTGTACCTACCTATCATTTCCCTCCCTGAAAAACTTAGAAAAATTTCCCTTGAAAAGGAAATATAGAAGGAGTCAATATATGCTTACATTAAGTCCTTCCACTTAGATTTCATTTATACACACACATAGACACACACATGTGTATGCATATATGTATATTTAAATATATTTGTTCTTGAGTGGGCTTTCATACATGCCCACCACAAGTGCACAGGGCATGTCTTCTATATTTGTAATATTTAAGTAATAATTTATGCTACCTGGCAGCTTTTGGCATATCTAAATGCAGGCAGTTTTGGACTATTCGCTTAAAGCTGTACCAATATATTTCTAGCAAATTATTCAAATATTTTTATTCATCCTGAAAGATGTATCTAGGGAAAAACTCTTATCTTTTTAATTCCACACATGTTTAAGCCTCTAAACTTTGTTCTTGCCAGCAGAGATTTGCTGTCAAGCACATAATTTGATGTTTGATCTCAACCTGTTAATGACTTACATCACACTTAGGGCACATTAAGCAAACTGAACTTAATTTATTTAAATGTGGGGACTTGTGCTTTGAATGTACAATAAAGGAATGGTGGTTCTGATTATGTTAAGGGTTATGTTAAAGGCAATATCAACATTTTATTGGTACAGAGTTTACTTTCTTTTAAATTTTTCATTATGTTGTTAGTCATGACACAGTACATCATTAATTCTTGATGTAGTGTTCCATGATTCATTGTTTGCGTATAACACTCAGTGCTCCATGCAATACGTGCCCTCCTTAATACCCATCACAGCTTAGCCCAACCCCCCATGCCCCTCCCCTCTGAAACCCTCAGTTTGTTTCCCAGAGTCCATAGTCTCTCGTAGTTCATTCCCCCTTCTGTTCACCCCCCCTTCATTCTTCCCTTCCTTCTCCTACCGATCTCCATGCTATTCCTTATGTTCCATAAATGAGTGAAGCCATATGATAATTGTCTTTCTCTGTTTGACTTATTTCGCTTAGTATGATCTCCTCCAGTCCCGTCCATGTTGCTGCAAATGTTGGGTAATCGTTCTTTCTGATGGCTGAGTAATATTCCATTGTATATATGGACCACATCTTCTTTATCCGTTTGTCTGTTGAAGAGCATCTAGGCTCCTTCCACAATTGAGCTATTGTGGACAATGCTGCTATGAATATTGGGGTGCATATGGCCCTTCTCTTCACTATATCTGCATCTTTGGGATAAATACCCAGTAGTGCAATTGCTGGATCATAGGGTATCTCTATTTTTAACTTTTTAAGGGACCTCCACACTGTTTTCCAAAGTGGCTGTACCAACATGCATTCCCACCAACAATGTAAGAGGGATTCCCTTTCTCCACATCCTCTCCAACATTTGTTGCTTCTTGCCTTGTCAATTTTTGCCATTCTAAATGATGTAAGGTGGTATCTCAATGTGGTTTTGATTTGAATTTCCCTGATGGCCAATGATGTTGAACATTTTTTCATGTGTCTGTTAGCCATTTGTATGTCTTCATTGGAAAAGTGTCTGTTCATATCTTCTGCCCATTTTTTGATTTGATTATTTGTTTCTCGTGTATTGAGTTTGAGAAGTTCTTTATAGATCTTGGATACCAGCCTTTTATCTGTAGTTTTATTTGCAAATATTTTCTCCCATTCTGTGGGTTACCTCTTTGTTTTGATGACTGTTTCCTTTGCTGTGCAGAAACTTTTTATCTTGGTGTCCCAAAAGTTCATTTTTTCTTTTGTTTCTCTCGCCTTTGGAGACGTGTCATGAAAGAGGTTGCTGTGGCTGATGTTGAAGAGGTTACAGTCTATGTTCTCCTCTATGATTTTGATGGATTTCTGTCTCACATCAAGGTCTTTCATCCATTTGTTAGTTTATCTTTGTGTATGGTGGGAGAGAGTGGTCAAGTTTCATTCTTTTGCATATAGCTGTCCAATTTTCCCAGCACCATTTATTGAAGAGACTGTCTTTTTTCCACTGGATGTTTTTTCCTGCTTTGTCAAAGATTAGTTGACCATAGAGCCAAGAGTCCATTTCTGGAGTCTCTATTCTGTTCCATTGGTCTATGTGTCTGTTTTTTTGCCAGTACCATGCTGTCTTGGTGATCCCAGCTTTGTGGTATAGCTTGAAATCAGGCAACGTGATGCCCCCAATTTTGTTTTTCTTTTTCAACATTTCCTTGGTGATTTGGGGGTCTTTTCTGGTTCCACACAAATTTTAGGATTGTTTGTTTCAGCTCTTTGAAAAATGTCACTGGTATTTTGATCGGGATAGCATNTGCCTCTTCTCTTATTAATGTGATCTATCACACTGATCGATTTGCAAATGTTGAACCACCTTGCATCCCAGGGATGAATCCCACTTAGTCGTGAGGGATAATCCTATTAATGTACTGTTGGATCCTATTAGCTAGGATCTTGTTGAGAATTTTGGTGTCCATATTCATCAGGGAAATCGGTCTGTAATTCTCCTTTTTGATGGGGTCTTTGCCTGGTTTGGGGATCAAGGTTAATACTGGCCTCATAGAATGAGTTTGGAAGTTTTCCTTCTGTTTCTATTTTTTGAAACAGCTTCAGGAGAATAGGTATCAGAGTTTACTTTTTATCAACATTCACATGTACATCAATTTACATGCGAACAATTGACTTTGTTATTATAGATTCACTGATAGACATTTTGTTATAAAGCAAAATTATTTCCCCAACATTAAAAGATAGTAGTTCTCATAATTATATTTATAATTTTATAAATTATATAGTTCTCAAAAATATATTTATTTTCAATTATTTTAGGGATATATAGAAAGAGTATATATAATTTTTTTCTATTTTTTTCTTTATATTTATATTTAAGCAAATAATTATTTTTAAAATGTATCAGTTCATATGCAGCTCATCTGGGTGATCTTAAACAATTGTGTGAAGAAGATAAACAGCATTCTTTTCATGCTGCCTGTGATACATTAATCGAGTTTTGGAAACTTGCTAAACAACCTTATTAGGTATTTTGAAGATATTTTAATTTTTTTCTATTCAGGCAATTACCTCCTTTATGAACTACAAAAGACTGCTTATTTTTATTTGAAGTCTTCGATCTCTTATTTGCTCCATTTTCATTTACTCAACTGGTTAGCATGTCAGTAGTGTGTCTAAAGGAAAGAATGTTAATAATGGTCCTTGACACAATTTTAGCTTTGTTTTTTTTTTAACGTTAACACTTTCTTTTTTTTTTTT
>NC_048224.1:115877597-116045051 GCF_002007445.2 Ailuropoda melanoleuca
TTTTTTTTTTTTTTAATTTATGTGACAGAGAGACAGCCAGCAAGAGAGGGAACACAGCAGGGGAGTGGGAGAGGAAGAAGAAGGCTCCCAGAGGAGGAGCCCGATGTGGGACTCGATCCCGGAACACCAGGATCACGCCCTGAGCCGAAGGCAGACGCTTAACGACTGCGCTACCCAGGCGCCCGGACACAATTTTAGCTTTAAATAAAGAAACCATTTGAATTTTTATCATTTCACTTTCTATTATGTTTTCATAATGTTAATAAGGTTAATAAACTTTCTTTTAAATTCGTTAAGAATAGATGTTGATTCTTATTCAAATTCTGTCCCCAAGAGTATTTATCTCTCTAGACAATGACTCCTGATAAAGACTCCCTTCTTGGCCAAGTTTCGTCCAGGCTCCTCTGAGCCCCTTTCTCAACTAGGCCTCCATCTTAGGCTTCACTGTCTGTCCTTTTAAAGTCCAGTTTTAGCAAGAATCATGCTAAGTCATTTTAGTCCTCCTACCCTTGATAGATGATCACTCTCAATATCTAATTAAATTCTTCATTCCCCAGAGTGATATTGACAACTCCGGTCTGCCCTCAGCAAGAATCCTGTTTGGTCAGTCTAGCAAGAATTCCTCCTTCCTCTGATGTCTTCATACTCCTCTTAGTAATTTTTTACTCACCAAACCCTGCCCCCACCAAACCCCCAAACTTCCCTGACATGCTTGTTGGCTATAAACCCTCACTTGTTCTTGTTGTGGTCAGAGGTGAGTCAGAATTGAGCCTCATCTCTCCCCTACTGTAATAGGCTTTTCACATTTCTTTAAAGTCCTGAATAAAGTCTTCCCTTACCATTTTAACAAGTGTCAGAATATTTTTTTCCTTTAACATTCACTTAATTTTTCTACATTTATGTTTGTAAGTGGGAATAGCATATCCTAGATCAGATTTGCTATCAAGTTTTTAAAAATCTATTTCTCTCTCCTTTCCTAGAAAAATCAATATGATACAGGAATTTTCTCTTAGTTCTCTTANAGAGTATTTATCTCTCTAGACAATGACTCCTGATAAAGACTCCCTTCTTGGCCAAGTTTCGTCCAGGCTCCTCTGAGCCCCTTTCTCAACTAGGCCTCCATCTTAGGCTTCACTGTCTGTCCTTTTAAAGTCCAGTTTTAGCAAGAATCATGCTAAGTCATTTTAGTCCTCCTACCCTTGATAGATGATCACTCTCAATATCTAATTAAATTCTTCATTCCCCAGAGTGATATTGACAACTCCGGTCTGCCCTCAGCAAGAATCCTGTTTGGTCAGTCTAGCAAGAATTCCTCCTTCCTCTGATGTCTTCATACTCCTCTTAGTAATTTTTTACTCACCAAACCCTGCCCCCACCAAACCCCCAAACTTCCCTGACATGCTTGTTGGCTATAAACCCTCACTTGTTCTTGTTGTGGTCAGAGGTGAGTCAGAATTGAGCCTCATCTCTCCCCTACTGTAATAGGCTTTTCACATTTCTTTAAAGTCCTGAATAAAGTCTTCCCTTACCATTTTAACAAGTGTCAGAATATTTTTTTCCTTTAACATTCACTTAATTTTTCTACATTTATGTTTGTAAGTGGGAATAGCATATCCTAGATCAGATTTGCTATCAAGTTTTTAAAAATCTATTTCTCTCTCCTTTCCTAGAAAAATCAATATGATACAGGAATTTTCTCTTAGTTCTCTTATTAAAGTAGTGAGCATAACTTGATAGGTGAATGTGTGCACACACGTGTGTGTAAGTGGTTTTAATAAGTGCTTATATTATTTAATGCTGGTAGGTATATTCAGTTATGCAAATTTTCTTTAATGTTTGTCATTTATGATTTTCTAGAAAATTGTCCTTTTGTTTTTAAATATATTGGATAAAAAGATTCCTATAAGAGTCTTTATTGATTTTTAAATTCTTCACCCTATCAGGGTTGTTAAGCAATTATCTCATGCCTTATGTAATTACTTATACTTCCTCTTTGTCCTTGATTAATTTTTCCAGAGATGTTTATTTTTGTCAGTTGTTCTTGTTCTTCTTCTGCTTGTTCCTCTTTGTTGTCGTCGTCGTCTTCTTCTTCTTCTTCTTCTTCTTCCTCTTTCCCTCCTTCCTCTTACCCTACCCCCACCTCCTTCCTTCTTTCCTCTTCTTTAGTGAATCCACTATTTCTTTGTTTCGTACAATATAAATTTCTTACTTGGTGTGTAATATTTATTACTTTTGATTTGCTTTGACTTTATTCTCATTTTATTTATTAGCATCTTGAATATCTAGGCCATCACTTTTCAATCTTCTTTTGGTGCATGCGAATGCAGTTAAAGCAAGACATTAATATTTATGGACTATTGTTTTTCCATCTGACAAGTTTTGATATTTAGTATATTTTCTGCCATTAATGTAATTTTAAATATTTTGTAATGTCAATTCTGATAACATCTTCTACTGATGAACTATTTTAAATCAGCTTTTTTTAAAAAAATTTTCACATGTTGGAGATTTTTTTAAAAAATATCTATATATTATTTATTTTTAATTATGTTACCTTGTTTCCTTTGGACTTAATATCATCTTTGTCCTAATTATTTTGTATTTGCTTATACTTGTTTAATGATTTCATAGATAATTTTTTGTAAATCTGTTTGAAAGTAGTGTGTATCCTACATCTGTTGTATGTATACATATAAAACACAAATCAAGATAGTTCATTTTGTGTTTCAAAACTCTATATCCTTATCAATTTTGGTCTCATGTAGCAATTGTTATTCCAGGTTTTAATGATTAGTATTTGCTTTTTATATGTTCCTCTGTCTTTTTAACTACTTACTGTTGACTTATTGCATTTGTATGTTTTTATAAGAATCTTATACAAGTACAAAGCTTTTTTGTTTTAGCCACTCTGGGAATTTCTGTCTTTTAAAGGAACATAATCAAGTTTTATTACTTTAATGATATTACAACTGGGTTAAGTTTACCATCTTAATTCTTGTTTTATTTTCTTTGTTTTCCTTTACTTATTCTCTTGGCTTCTTTATAGATTGATTACATTTTATTTACCCCATCCCTCTTTTGAAATTTATATTTAATAACTTTGTTAGGTACTGTTTTTCAGATATTGCTTATTGTAAATCAATGTTTCCTTCTGTTGTTGAATTATTACTACTTTTATTTGAGTTCATGGTTGTGTTAGTTAATATACTATCCAACTTGTCTTGCAGTTAGTGTGGTTTGTATATGAGTGTTTGTGTGTGTGTGTGTGCATTTAGAGATTCAAGAATTATAAAAATTATATTTTTAAGCTCTTTGTGACATACTATATAGTCATGATTTGTAAGCAAGCTATTGTAACAAATGCAATTATATATGTGTGTGTGTGTATATATATATATACATATATATTTTTTTGTCATTCATTCAGTTTGATTCTCTGTGTACTTACCTTTGCTACCTTGTGAAATTTCAGTCAATTCTATTCCCTTAATGGCTTCTTGTATATTCACTGAATAGTCAATATCTCTTGTAAGACTGTTTTAGATGATAATATTAAGATAGGAATGGATAAAGATAAGTAGCTATAGGAATATAACAAAAACAAGATACACAGTGCTCTACGGTGTTTGCTTTTTAAGGATAGAAAAAGTGAAATGTACATTTCATAATGAATCCAATATTATAACAATGAACAATTTTCCATTTATATTTATTATGATAATTTGTTTAAAGATCAGACTTAAGTCATAACGATTATTGGAGTTTTAAAAATGACAGTAATCATTCCTCCCTCCTCTAGAAAATAGTTTTATATCCTAAATGGGTATATGTGACTGAATATATGAAATGATTATCTTGTTACGCTTTAGAAATAAGTAATAATAATAATAATAATAATATTTTCTTGGTTATT
This sequence comes from Ailuropoda melanoleuca, assembly GCF_002007445.2. NCBI lineage: Eukaryota > Metazoa > Chordata > Mammalia > Carnivora > Ursidae > Ailuropoda > Ailuropoda melanoleuca. The sequence goes on from NC_048224.1 coordinate 115,881,511, forward strand.
AAATTGGTGATTAATAAAAGAAACTATAACACCTTTTGCCCAATCAAATGGGAATCCATTCCAAAAAAAATGCAGTAGTTATAAAGAATTAATGTAGACACTGAATGAGATTATTATTTACTAGAATATAATAATGAACTACTCAATATTTATGTTCACATATATAGTTTATATATTTTAAAGATTATCTGTGATTTGGAGTAATGTAAATTTGTAGTCTCTTTCCTTTCTTTCCATAGCCTCAAGAGAGAATTGGTTGTGGCAATTAGAATTGTAAGAAATCCTAAACCCCAAGACATTCTGTACCTAATTATCTTGCCAATAAGGACAAAGAAAATTACAGGAAGTTTTTTTTGGCAGAGTAACACCTAGTACATGATTAACTGATAAAATCAAATATATTAATTTCAGTATTTAAATGTTCTTTTGCATTCAGCCAAGCTTGCTTTCTTAATTACTGCTCACCATTAGAGTTGAGAAATTAATTTTGATCAAAGTGCACATTCAAAAGGAAAATCTATTTGATAGTTTGTAGGAAATTTTACCAGGGTTATTTCATAGAAATAAATTGTTGAATGTAATGCTTTTAGAAAAAAAAAAGTGCTGTCAAAAGAATGTATGGAAACACACACACACACGCAGGATGCCAGCTGAACTCTGCCAAATTTTATTTTTTGTGATTAGAAAATGAAAATATAACAAAAGACAATCAGAATTTGCCAAATATGCAGAGGCAGCCTAAGGTTGAATTGTGCATGCGCTCTTCTTACTTCCCTGAAGAGCATGACTGACCTTCTCCTTATGATAATCATATACAATCAGAAAAATACATGAACAAAAGTAAATGATAATGAAAACAAAGATCCCAACTCAATTTTTGAGATAATTCTAATGAAATGTCTTGTGCTTCAGATAAAGCATGAGGCAATACTGAAAATAATTTGAATTTATTTTAAAATCCTAAGGGAATCTATGTTTTGAAGAGATTGGAGGTAGTTCAGGTGCTACTTTTTCTCCACTGCAGCTGGTCATGTCATTGTAAGTAATAAGGCATGAAGGGTATGGTCATGTCTCACCTTTTAACAATCTTCTCTCCTGGTTGTCTTTTAAAGTTGGCTTTGGTTCAGAACAATTACAGCAGCCTGCTGCTTAAAATTATTTTAAAGGATGTAAAAGTAATGTGAATATGACAGTTAACAACTTTACCGTTAACCCTAAAGCTAGAATGTGTCCTTTAAATTTCAGTGGGTGAGCAGGAACCTATGTCCAATTGCCATGGCTACATAAAATCAGATCCAGTAGTCCAGCTCCTCTGGATTTGTTAAAAGTAACTCATATCCATTGTAAAATATGCCTACATTTATTTCAGGGAAATTATATTTTAAAAATAAAATATTTTATATTATTTGTATATATGTACATTTTGTCTTCCATTTAATTTGCTAAGCTGTTAACTCCTACTGTTAATTTTAGATTGGTCTTAAGTTTATGGCTAGTGCCTGCTTACTGAGTTTATCTCAAGACTCACCCTACTGGTTTCACTGGGACATTTAATATTAAGTTATCCCAAGGCTAAACTGTTCTTCTCTCTCCTCATTGATAAGAAATTTCTATAGATTGCTGAAGACCAAAGTCAGATCAAAAATAAATATATAAAATCTGATTACATTCCGAAATCCAAAAGATAGTGCCAAGTCTGAAATTTTTATAGCTTAACAAGGAGCATAGTCATATGATAAGTGTATTTACTTAAAAAATAAGAATGTTTTTCACTCCACTTCTCTTCCAGGGGAGAACATAGTTTTTTCTCTAGCCCTTGTTTTCTAAGTAAGGATAAGGCAACATTTGGGACATTCAATTAGTTGGCTAGAATAATTAAGAACACTGGGAAATAGCTTCTTCCAACCACCCCACCCCCGGCAAAAAAGAGAAGTCTATCAATTCTAAATTTTAAAAAGCAAAACTGGTTACAACTGCGTAAAATAAAATATAAAATAAAATAAATAGAATAAAATAAATAGAATAAAATAAACTAAACTGAATGTTTATCATTGAACAAATGGACAAATTGTTGTATACCTATTCACTACTTAGCAATGAGGGGAAAAAAAGATAACGACAAATTAAACAAGATCAAAAAAATCTCTCCATATTTGTGATGAGTGTAAGAAGAACTCCAAAGGGCATGAGGAAACTATTGATGTGCTCATTATACCGATTTTGGTTATACTTTCATGGGTGTACATATGCAAGACATATTAAATCATATACATGTGCAGTTTATTGCACAATAGTTACACTTCTATAAAATGTGTTTAAATATTACAGAGAAAAATTTTATATACACAATTGCAAAAATGGGATATATATTTGCAATTGATAACAAGGATAAAGCTCTAACTCCAATCATTTATAAAGAACTTCTAATATTTCATAAGGAAGTGATTCATAAGATTGAGCATGTATGCAGGAGCACTGACAACACTGACTCCATCTTTGGCACATGTTGTTCATGACCTTGCAATGACCTCCCTGGCAGCTGCATGTTCCAGGACCCATGCAGGTTAATGTACCTCCTGACTGAAATGTGGGAGGATTTGTTCCGGTCTTCCCTAACGTGGTGCACAGAAGTCGCCACTTTAGGTAACTAGTACAGATGACCGGTGCACAGAAGGCTCCACTTAAGATAACTAGTAGAGATCTTCTGGTGCACAGATAGTGCCATTTTAGATAACTACCTTGTGACCTCATCACCATGCCCCTTGCTTCATAAAAGCTGGAGGTGGTGGGAATGGGCGCAGGATAGTTGCAGAGAATAGTTGTATGGTGCTCTGGATCGTCAGTCTGTTGGTCCATCCATCCATCCACGTGCCTGATGACCCCTGTCAGTAAGTAACCTTGACTAACCCTCTATGTAAATGGTATGGGGAAGCTTGCTTTATTTTTCAGTTTTAATGGGTCTTTTCAGGGTGGAGGAAACTTTACTGACCTTCCTCTGTCTTCTAACAATATGCTACTAATATATAAGAAAAGGACCTATAATTGGCTCTAATATGTGAAAATCTATTCAACTTTAACTGTAGTAAGAGAAATGAAACTTAAAAATACATTGGAATACTCTTTCACCTATTACAAAATTTGATAACAGTCTGTCAACTGAGGGTTCAATAAAATGATCACTGTAGTACATTGTTCATTAAATTGTGCATTTTATGTAATCTTCACGCAAGACAATTAACAACACCCAAAAATATAACTTTAACTCTGCACTTTCACTCCTAAGAATTTTCGTATATGCAATATACTTTTTTATTTACCACATTGTCAGTAATAAGAAAAAATAAGTAAAAATTAATAAGATAAAAAATAAAACTTAAAAGCTTTTTAAATAGAAAACTTGCTTAAAAAATCACGGTAAATATTTGCAAAGAACAGAGGACAACAGCTCTTTTTAAATTGACATGGTGAACTGGTATAGGACTACCCTCAATATACTGAATAGTGTTGTTGGTTTTCTAAAATCTGTCTTTATAAAAGGACGTAGAAATATTTGACAATGTTGTGTATTCAAAAAAAATCTCTCTTTAAGGACATACATAGAAACTGATATTATTCAATGGCTGCCTCTAGGAATGGACACTGGATGGCTGAAGAAAAAGAGTGGGGATGCAGTTTCTACTCTATCTTTTCAAACATAAAAATGTTTATTCAAAATTAAGTTATAGCATAATTTAGAGCAAGTCAAAGTACAAACTAACCAAAAAGCAACTAAATATTTGAATCCATTTACACTTCTTTTTGGTAGAATTAACTTAGTGAATGACAATTTAAAGACAAAATCCATTGAGAAAAATATCGATACATTTAACTATCCAAAGTTGTAGGTGTTGTGTTAAAATGCTTCAAGAAAGCAAAAATAACAAGCAATAGTCTAGGAGAAAATATTTGTAATTCATATCTCAGTCTATGGGCTAGTAGTCAGAATATATTTTGAAAAGTTCTGCAATATCAAATAGAAAATGAAAAATAAATTATTTAAAAAAAGAGTAATTTATGAAGGGAAACCAAGAGGCTCAATGAAAATATGTGAGAATTTCCTATTTTTAGCCGAGGAAGTGTAAAAATATAGTACAAATTTGTATTCATTCCCAGAATAGAGAGGAAGAATTAACTTTTTTTAATATTATAATTGTTTTGAAACAGTTTGTGAATATCTAATAAAATTAATTTCAGATAATCCAGAAATCTATAATAATTGCTCCATAAAGAAACAGGCTATGAGCATGTTCAACTCAGCCCAGCTTTTCTCTAATATCAAAAAATAGAAAATATTACAACATTCATCAATAAGACAATAATTCAAGAGTATGGTGTGCACACCCTTTCTTTGTCACATTAAGGTAGATGGAAAAATAGATGATGGATGGATAATAGATTTTTCTAGACACAAAAATAAATGTACCAAGCTTATATCTCAAAAATAATGTTGATTTTTTTTTAAGTTGTGTTAGAATCAATTTCATAATGTAAGTATGGTTTAAGAATAAAAGAGGATTTCTCTCATCTATGGAACATAAGAACTAGGATGATCGGTAGGGGAAGAAAGGGATAAAGAAAAGGGGGTTAATCAGAAGGGGGAATGAAACATGAGAGACTATGGACTATGAGAAACGAACTGAAGACTTCAGAGGGGAGGGGGTGGGGGAATGGGATAGACTGGTGATGGGTAGTAAGGAGGGCACGTATTGCATGGTGCACTGGGTGTTATACGCAACTAATGAAGCATCAAACTTTACATCGGAATNATCAGAATCTGGGGATGTACTGTATGGTGATTAACATAATATAATAAAATTAAATTAAAAAAAAAAAGAATTACACACACATACACAGGCACACGCAAATAAGCCTGCATAAAAAAGTAAAAATATTAAAATTTGATATGTTCAATTGCAGGTGTTTCTATGATTAATATATACCAAATTTTGAAATAATATATATTCATACATACACATATACACAGACTTTTTTTAAATTAATACCAAAAGACTTTCTTCATTAAAAAAAAAAAGAATAAAAGAGGAACAAAACTTATGTGCTTATATATAAATGGTTTGGAAAGATCCTCACATTTTCACAGGGGAAGAGAAAAACTGTATTGGTCTAAAAATGATCCTTAAAGGCATTTTGGTTATTTTGTAAAAGGGCAGAAAGGAAATGCAAAACAAAAAAAGTTAAAATATATGTGTGAAGAATGTGTGTTTCGCTCCCCCCTCCCCCCCGCTTTTTAACATTCCTAACAATAAAAATTTGAGAGATCAAGGACGAGCTTGTTAATGCCAGCAACTCACTAGTGCAATCTTACTTTGGAAAAAAAAGTCCTAGTATATTACAATTATTTGTACATACATCCTCCCACCTCTGTCTGTGTATGCCTTGATGGCATTGATGATAACGGTATTGTGTTGCCAATGCCTGCCAAGTGTCTAGTCCATGACAATAATAGTTACCAACTCTGCTTTGTTCCAGATGCCATGTTAACTCACATATTAGAACTCACACAGTTCCCCCAAATTCTTTAAATTATTGTCTTAACTTTTAGATGAGGGACTGAGGTTAAGAAATTTGTTTTAACTTGATCAAGGTCATATAACTTGCAAAAAAAAAAAAAGCTATTTGTACTTAGATATTTCTGACACCCAGACTTTTCCATCATACTGACAAATAAATATTGGTTGAATAAATGATATATATCACCCAATCTATCTGAAAAATAAAATTTACTTTAAGGTCTATAGAGTTGAAGTGAACAGTTACATATAACACTCAACTAGAGAATGGAGATAGCATTATTTTCTAAGAGATTGTGTGTGGGGGGAGGGGACCAGGGGAGAAAGATTGCTCTATTATTCTAAATAAAAGATAATATATTAGACTATATTGTATAATAAAAGTGGTGGTTATTTATGGCATCTATCTTTATACTAAAAAATATGTTAAATGTGAATAACATTGAGATATATTATTTATCTCTGGAATTATATGAAAACTCAATTAATATAATACATCAATTTGATTGATTTGTATACATTCCCTTTTAAACAAGGAAGTAATGCCCAACCCCATTATATATACATATATTTCCCTTTGAAAATGAATTTAAATATTTTCCATAAATTTGGACAAGATGCAATGTCTGCATGTTCTTTAGTTAATTCAGTAATAAGTCTGATGGAGGAGGAACAGGTATAAGAAGAAAATTTTCTTCCACCAGTGTGGAATTATTGTGTCCTTAGTGCCCTTATGAGCTCTAAGAGTATCTCATATATGTTATGTGATTCACTGTAATACATGCAAGTCAGTATATATAAAAATGTTAGAAAAATGAGAAAAAACTGTTATAGGCCAGATAAATTCTCTTGATAATGCCAAAATTGATGGGTATCTGAAAAAATGACATGTTTATGTGATTATTACCAGCTTGAAACAGCCATATCTTTGGAAACTTCAGCCAAAAACTAAATAATTGGCCCATGGAAACAAATATTGTACAGAGAGTGTTGAAATAGCTAGCAGCGTTTCTAAGGGAAATTCATTTTGTCGCATAACTTCTCCTTGCAGATAGGCATTATTTGTTCAGTAAGAAAAGTACTTTCAATTAAGCATGGTTTATACATATTTTACACAGGTGCTGTAACCTACTGTTTCTAGGATGCTGACTTTATAAACAGTTTCTATTAGAGAGGAAGTTGATAGAAATACATCCATGCTTTCCTGAGCAAGTGCCTGCGGATGCAAAAGCAGGGGGTGAACAAGAATAAGGGAGAGCTGACATGTGAGCTCACAAGTCAATAGAAGGAACATGACTATAAATATTTTATGTGTCAGAAAACACATTTTTTCCTTCCTCCAAAAATAAAAATGTGTTTAAGCCATACTAAAAAATGCAGCCTTTATTTTCTAATATATGTACAGAATCACTTCATTTTTCTTTTATAGACTTAATTTTTTATAGCAGTTTTAGATTCCCATTAAAATTCAGAGAGGTATACAGATTTTCCATATACACCCTGCCTTCACATGTGAATAGCCTCTCACATTCTCACATTATCAATATCACTCACCAGATGGTACTTTTTTTTTTCTTTTTTCAAGAATGAACCTGCATTGATACATCATAATCACCCAAAGGCCATAGTTTACGTTAGGGTTCACTCTTGGTATTATACATTCTATGGGTTCTGACAAAACTACAATGATGTATACATATATTTGTCATTATAATATCATACAGTGTACTATTTTCACTGCCCTAAGAATCCTCTGTGCTCTGCCTCTTCATCTCTCTCCACCCACACCTCTGGCAATCAATGATCTTTTATTGTCTTCATGCCTTTAACATAATATCATATAGTTGAAATCCTAGAGGATGAAGACTTTTCAGATTGGCTTCTTTCACTTCATAATATGAATTTAAGGTTTCTCCATGTCCTAATGGCTTCATAACTCATTTCTATTTAGCACTGAATAATATTCCATTGTCTGGATATACCACAGTTTTTCTATTCACCTACCAAACCACATCTTGGTTTGCTCCCAACTTTTGTCAGTTATAAACAGAGTGAGATAAACACCTGTGTACAAGTTCATGTGTTTTTCACTTTGGGTAAATACCAAGGAATCCATTTGCTGGATCATATGATAAAGAGTATGTTGAGTTTTGTAAAAAAAAATAAACACTGAACTGTGTTCTATAGTATTTTGTAATCCCATCAGCAATGAATGGAAGTTCCTGTTGTTCCATATGCTCACCAGCATTAATGTGAATATTCTCGACTTTGGCCATTCTGATAAGTATGTCATACTATCTTCTTGTTTGAATTTGCATGTATTTGTTGATATATCTTGCAGGATATATTTTCATATGTTTATTTGCCATAGTATATCTTCTATGGTGAGGTATCTGTTAAGGTCTTTGGCCCATTTTTTTTAATCAGGTTGTTCATTTTCTTATTGTTGAGTTTTAAGAATTCTTTGTATATTTTGGGTAATAGTCCTTTAAAGATGTATCCTTTGGAAATATTTTCTCCCAGTTTCTGGCTTGTCTTCTCATTTTTTGACGTTGTCGTTTACAGAAATTTTTAATTTTAATGAAATCCAGCTTATCAATTGTTTATTTCATGGATCTTGCTTTTGATCTTGTATCTAAAAAGACTTTACCATACCCAAGATCACTAGGTTTTCTCCAATGCTATCTTCTAAGAGTTTTAGTTTTGTATCTTACACTAGGGTCTGTAATCCCTTTTGAGTTAATTTTTGTAAAAGATATAAGTTCTATGCTTAAACACATTTCTTTGCATGTGTATGTCCAGTTATTCCAGCACCATTTCTTAAAGAGACTGCCTTTGTTTCATTGTATTACTTTTGCTACTCTGTCAAATATCAGTTGACTATATTCATATTCATCAATTTCTAGGCACTCTATTCTGTTTTATTGATCTATTCTTTTGCCAATACCACATTGTGTTGATTACTGTAGCTTTATAGTAAGCTGTGAAATCAAGTAGTGTCTGTGCTCCAACTTTGTTCTTATCCTTCAATATTTTATTGACTATTGTACTTTTTTTTGTTGTTGTTGCTTGTTTGTTTGCCTTTCCATATAAACTTTAGAATCAATTTGTTAATATTCACAAAATAACTGCTGGAATTTTGACTGAGATTGCATTGAATCTATAAATCATATTGGGAAGAACTGACATTTTGAAAATACTGAGTTTTTCTATCCATGATCATAAATATCTCTCCACTTATTTGGTTTTTCTTTGATCTGTATTTTTCTTTAAAGATTTACTTAATTATTTGAGAGAGAGAGCATGTGAGTGAAGGGAGGAACAGAAGGAGAGGGAGAGAATGTCTTAAGCAGACTCTGTGCTGAGCAGAGAGCCCAATGCCGGGCTTGATCTCAAGACCCTGAAATCACGACCTGAGCCAAAACCAAGAGTCGGACACTGGGATCAATGTCAAATTAATGTTTTTCAATGTTGTGAGAAATAGGTAAAAAAAATTGTTTTCCTTGTATATACCCAGCTTTTCTAGCACCATTTGTTGAAAAAAACTATCCTTTTTACCTTGATGCCTTTAACATCAACTAACTACACATCTGTAGGTCTATTTCTAGACTCTTTGTTCCATTCCATTAATCATTGTCTATCCTTACACAAATGCGATCACTGTTTTAATTATCATAAATTAATACAAATTCCTGAGATCAGGTCATGAAAATCTTCCAACTTTTTAATGCGCATTTTGGCTATTTTGTGACCTTTTCATTTCTATATAATAAATATAGTCTTATCAATTTCTACACAGACTTTCCAGAATTTTGATAATGGTATTTTTAGAGAGAACTGACATTTCAACAACATATCTACACATTTACATAAGCTTTCTCTAATCTTCCCCAAAACGATTTCTACTTGTGCAAATGTTTAAAAATATTTTGTTAATATTTATTTGTTAGTGCTATATTTTTATATTATATAATTGGTGTAATAAATAAAATTTTCCAATTCAGTTTTAGGTTACAGAAATGCAATGGAGTTCTGTATATTGACCTTTTATTTTTCTTCCTTATTGTATTTACTTAATTAGATCCTGTATTTTTGGTAGATTTCTTCAAATTTTAAACATAAAAATGATGTCTTTGAAAATAGTTTATTGTTTATTTTTACTTTATGCTCTATTCTGTTTGTTTTTTTCTTTCTTTCTTTGTTGCACTCAGATTTCAACCACAAAATTAAAAAGAATAGGGCATAGCAGAAATTCTAACTTGTTCTTGTTTTAAAATTATATATTCAAATTTTAATCGGTACAGGGCTTTTCAGATGTTCTATTTCTCCTATCTTCATCTTCGTAAGTAAGTGGTGCCTTTCAATGGATTTGACCATCTCAACTAACTTGTAGAATGTGCTAGAACTACATTGTTTATTGTTTATAGTCTTTTCATATATTTTAATGGCATTTAGATATTTTTTTTTTGTTTTTCCCTAAGTATAAATGAGTGTTTCGTAACTTTGTTATTATTTTTTTAATAAAACAGCACACATTGGCTTTGTTAATATTCCTTTTTTCTGTCCTTTGATTTTAATTTCATTTCACTTCTATTATTTTCATTTTTCTCTTATTTTGAATTAAATTTGCTTTTATCTGGAATGTTTAAAATGAAAGCCTAGATCATTTATTTTAAACCTTTCTTATTTTTTACTATAAGGAAATAAAACTATAAATTTCCCTCTAATGATACTTCAGCGATATTATATGTTATGTTTTATGATTATTATTATTATGTTTGGCATATTTTCTAATTTTTCTTATAATTTTTGTTTAAATGCATGATTTATTTAAAGTAATATTGCATAACTTTTCATTATTTAGAACTATTTCTGGGTAAATTTATTTTGTTTTCTGATTTAACTTTTGACAAAGAACATAGCATATTTCAATTTTATTTTTATTTTTAAGATTTAGTTTATGGTCCAGCATATTATCTATTTTCATCAATATTCTATGTGCCCTTGAAAATAACATTTATTCTACAAATATTTGATAGTGTTCTAGAAATATCAGTGAGATCAGGTTGGATAATAAAACTGTTCAAGTCTTCTATATCTTTACTGATTTTGTGTGTGTGTGTGTGTGGTTTTGTTTTGTTTAATTATGCTTATGTATTGTTAAGGGATAATCCTTTCCCCCATTGACTGTGGAATTTTTTTGTCACTTTAGTTCAGCAAATTTCTATCTTGTGTATTTCAAAACGGTTATTTTTGTGCATAAAGTTGATGTTTATTATGATGAAATTTCCCTGTTATTATAAAAAAAATTCTTTTTTTTTTTCTATGTTAAATCTCTGTATGCTGTGATCTGCATTGTCTGTTCTTGGGGTTGCCACATCATTTTTTTGTGTGCTTGGAATTAGCATGCTATGTCATTTTCCATCCTTTAACTTTCTGTCTTCATAGTGCTTCTCTTATAAAAATCATGCAACCTCTCCTCTCAGAGTGGAGAATGCCCTCATGTAAACATAAGTATTGTTCAGTGTTTCTTTCAAATGTTATGCCTTCTTTAGTTGGTGAATGTTTTGGCTTGTTCTCCAATGTCTTCAAATAAGATTTCCCCCAGCTGAGTTTGTAATTTTTTTATGTAGGATGTTAAGTCTAATATAAGTTACTTTGCCATTAGAAGTTCAAAAATGTTTTAGATTTTTGTCCCTGTGTTTATATACTCTATTTGGAATATTACTTATTACTAGGCACACATACAGAAAACAGAAAATCCCTTAAAGATATTTCAGGTGTATGTTGAATGCATATGTATACTTTCTACTTTTAGTTTTTTATCATTTTTAAGTAAAGTTAATTACTAAAGTTTTGTTATATAACATAATATTTGTAAAATGCATTTCTTAGTTCTACCAAATGGGATTTGAAATTTTCTCAAATAATTAGCAATATATTTAATTTTCTAAGAAACCGTTGCAAAAAATTGCACATAAAGATAATATTAACATTATTATTTTAATCAAGCGGATAAATATTTAAAATATATTAGTGTGTAAATGTCAATTACAGACCGCTTTAGAAAATAGTTTGGTAGCTTGCCCGAAAAATAAAACTAATATATGACCCAACAATTTCAGTTGTAGGTATATAACCAAGAGAAATAAAAATATATGTCCACGCAAAGAAAGGCATGGGAATGTTCACAGCAGCATCATTCATAATAGCCCAAAATTAGGAACAATCCAAATATTCATCAGCTAATGAGCTGATGTACACAACATGGTATATTAATAAAATGATGTACTATTTAGCATTGAAAAGTAACAAACTACTGACATATGCTACAGCATGAATGAATGTCAACATTATGTTAAATCAAAGAAGCCAGATGTAAGATACAATGAATTGCATGATTCCATTTATATCACATAGTCAAGAAAAGTGAATTTATAGAGACAGAAAGCAGATAAGTGGGTGCCTAGGGCTGGGGGTGAGAATGGAGATTTACAGTGAATGGGCTTATGAAATAAGATTGTTTTAGAATTGATTTATATTAATGTTGCACCACTCAGGATAGTTAATATAAGTCACTTGAAATGAGTCAATGCAAATAGGTGAACTTTATGAAAATACTTCTCAATAAAAGTGTTTAATAAAAAATAAGTGAAATAAAAACATAATGAAATAAAATACACTAATCAAAATTAATTGCATAATCAGTGCATTTTGAAACTTATAAACATTTTGAAAAGGCAGGTTTTGTATTTTCAAATAAGTTCCTGTACGTTTGCACATGGATGGGCAAAAAAGATAATGCTAAATATAGCATATGACCTTCTGGATGAATAGGTGAGATAACGCATACTGCATCTTGCTCCCTGAAGGAATATTTAAAAATTGCTAAGCCTATTGGGAAATTAAATAGCCTCATTTAGTTTTCATCTTTTTTCTCTTTTCATGCCAAATCTCTAATGAAAGTGCTAAAGAGCAGTGAAATAGCCAAAGGCAGGAAGCCAGAGAGAAAGAGAGGGGATAAAAAGCCAAATAGGCAACCTTTAAATAACTGAGTTGATTGATTGATCAACCCATTTAGACAATTATCTTAATAGCTCTGTTTGTTAAAAATTTCCTGGTGGGCTTTCCAGAATACTCCAAAATAGCTGTGATTCAGAAACAATATGAGTATTGTTTAAGTGAGAAGATGGGGAGTCAGACAAGTTTGATTTAAATAGAATTGCCATAAATTCTGATCCGTGCAACCTGTCTCAGGTCCAGTTCATACTGATGTATGGATTTCATGAAGCCATACACGTAAAACACTTACCACATTACCCAGTGTGTTGTATTTATTCCATATACAATCATGGAATTAATTAATATACCATAGATGTCATTAATATTTTAGAATGCCATTCAGGAGGAAAGCAGAGTAGACCACATGTATTGAAGATCAATACAATGCTGGAAAAGCAGCTAATGTCTTTTATTCAAGAAACTGTACAATTTGGAAGGGAAAAGTCTTAGTGAATGACTACTGGGTCCATATAACTGACCAGCAAAGCCCAAATAATTGAATACATTTTTCTATACACCCAGGTTTTCCATGACTTTTTTATGTCTAAAACAGCAAGATGTATTGCATAGTATAGAATTACAGGACTAATGAACAGAACTAATAATTTAGCAGTAAACTTTTTCAACGAGGAAAAGAATGTGTACTTCTGTAATGATTCCCCCATCTTGTGAATCAAAACTATTCATTAAACAACTGTTTATCTTCCCAACAGGTAGATGCTAAGGAGAGGTTTTATGCTAAGGTACACAAAGAATACAATAGATAATCTGAAGATAGTATGAGGCCTTTTTTTTTTTTTTTTTAACAGGGAGAGACAGTGAGAGGTAACACACAGGGGGGAGTTGGAGAGGGAGAAGCAGGCTCCTTGCCCAGCAGGGAGCCCTATGTGGGCTCAATCCTAGGATGCTGGCATCAGTGCTTGAGCCAAAGGCAAACGCTTAATGACTGAGCCACTCAGGTGCCCCGAGGCCTTCTTTGATAAAAAACTGTATGGGTAGCAATGGCAGGAATAAAAGAGGAATAAATAGTAGAGCCTTAGGTGTACAAGGAAAATCTCCCTTTAGGACAGAGGTCTTCAAGCTATTTCTGATAATGGTCGGATAGGAAATATTTCAGGCTTTACAGGCCAGAGAGTATCTGTCAGAACTACTCAGTTGTGCTGTTGTATCATTAAAGTAGCCATAGACAGTAAGTTTTTAAAAAACAAACCAAAAAAAAAAGGGTGCAAGAGTGTTCTGATAAATCATTATTAACAAACATAGGCCTGATTTGGCCTAAGTGCCATCCTTGGCTTACCTGCTCGAGGTAGGATACTTGAAGGATAAATTAAATATGTGAGAGACAATTAAGTTTGGAAAAATGATATAGGGGAGTCCCTCCTATCTGTAGGGGATACATTCCAAAACTCCCCATGGGTGCCTGAAACAGCAGAGTATCAAACCTGGTATAGATAATGTTTTTTCCTATACATACATACATACCTATAATAATGTTTAATTTATAAATTAGCACAGGAGGAGATTAACAATAATAAATAAAACAATTATAACAATATACTGCAATAGAAGTTACATGAATGTGGTCTCTCAAAACATCTTGTACTATACTTACCCTTCTTGTGGTGATGTGAGATGATGAAATACCCCTCTGATGAGATCAAGTGAGGTGAATGACATGGGCATTGTGATGCATGTAACATTTGGCTACTACTGACTTTCTGACGGTATGTCCAAAGGGGGACCCTCTGCAGCTGGTCTGAGGTTTACCACAGGTACTGACTGAAGAAAGCAAAAATTGCAGATAAGGAGGGTCTAGTCTACCTGAATAGCTTAAAATTTGAAAGTGTGTTTGAAGTTAGTGAAAATATTAAATACATTTAAGTGAAGAAAAAAATTGGATTGTATTTTAGAAAGACCACTGTTAATTAACTAAAGGTCAACTCTCCTTTGAAAACATGAATAAAATGTGTATGTATGTTACGGGCAGGAGAGCCTGCATTATCTGAATGGACCTCTTGGTCCTTGGATTCCCCGTGAGATTTACATAGGGGTCCATGCTCAGAGTAAAGACAGTCAGAAGGAAAGTAGCAAGCACAAAGCAGTTTATTAAAGCAAAAGTACATTCCACAAGGTGGAACCAGTCCCTAGGCTGTTTTGGAACTGGGTATTTTGGGGTCTCTCTGGGCTGGGAGGAGCTGCGATATACAGTGTGGGGTGGTCAGTAACAGAGGCTGTTTCTAATCATTTGGGAGACTGTTCTCACAGGTTGGGAGGGGGAGTTTTGACCCTAGGAGGTTTTTACTGGAACCTTCATGGCAGCCTTTCTCCGTGGGTGGGGCTGTATCCAACTGTATCCACAATGCGAATGTATTATAATGAGTCTAGGGGTTACCCTGGGGCAGAGGTGGAAAAGGAGAGTGCACTTCCCACCTGTGGCTCTTGATCTGTCAGGCCCAGGGTCTTGGAAGCTGGGAGTTCAGGATACACTTGTAATGTGGACACCTTGTTTATCACCGTCCTTGCCTCCAACTCATGTGTCAGTCATTCCCCTTTAAGGACTTGGGACTCTGCCTGGGGGGTTCCTTCCACTGCTCATGTCTGGCTTCTACCTAAATATATATTAGAAACTATATATATAAACTACATATATAGGTTAACAAAGCCTTAAAATCTGTGATTTAGTGTATAGAAATCCATAGCCTCACTTTTTAGTTCTCCAAGTAGTATCTGTTGCTTCAATCAGGAACATAAATGATTTGGAGTTTTACCTAGTAAAACCTTGTAACTTTCCTTGCTGTTGTTATTATTGGTTGGTTTATAAGCTCAGTAAACTGCAAAATCTCCCCTATTAAACAGGTGTTATCAGAAATGTAATATGAAATTAATAATTATCTTCAAATGGCAAAATTCTGATTCAGAATTTTAGGAGGTGAATTGAACACGTTAAATTGTAACATTTTAACACTGTAACATTGTAAAATGTTAATATTTCCCCCTGGAAATTCATACTTCAGAATATACACCATTCAGATTTAACAGTTTTTTATTAAGATAAAAACTCCTGGATCTATGATTTGTTTAAATTCTAGTTTTCAAAGTAACCAGTCATCTATGTACATAATTAATTAATATTTATTCAGTTAGGCATTATCCAATAATAATTTTAGCAATACATCTCAATTTGTAAACATATAGAGGATTAAAATTCAGAAACAAAATTAATTACCCTACTGTTGAGTGAACATGTCATGGTAAATCAAATGAAGTCTTTGTACTGGGTATCAGCTTAATAGAGAAAACCAAAGCAAGTATGTGTCTCTATTTCTTTTTATATCTAGACCAGAGTAAAGAACACCTTTACTCCATTCTTTGGTGTATAGATAATGTCTTGGCCTACATTAGATGATAATAAGCTAATAAAGTATTATGTGCCAGTTGTATTGAAGTGATAATGAACCACACCTTACAAATAAGAAGACATCATTAAAGAAGGAAATTCCCTTTAGGAAGGTTAAGTGCTCACATTAACAATGTCCAATAGAAATATAATCAAAGCCACATCAGTAATTTAAAAATTTCTTGTAGCTACAATTAAAAACAACAACACTAAAATGAAACAGAATATAATTAATATAAAATGATTAATAAGATATTTTACTGTTCTTTTTTCCATGCTAAGTCTACCCTGGATTTTGAAGCAGTAGCATTAATAAAATTAAATATCTCATGAATCATTTTATATTGATTATATACTGAAATCATTTTGGATGTATTAGGGTAAATAGAATACATTATTATTAAAAATTACATTCTGATTGTTTGTTGTTTTTACTGTTTGCACTAGTTCCATTTCATGTGCTCAACATCCATGCATGGCTAGTGATTACTGCATTGAACAGTCCAAGTCCAGCTTAAAGTCCAGCTCCACGGCTTACTAGGTAAGTTAACGTGAACAAACTGTATAAACTTTCAATAACCCAAATTTCTTTTCTTCTGACTAAAGGTAAACATAGTCATTACGTCATTGAGTGTATGTGAACATAAAATATAATCTATATAAAATTCTTATACTCAAGAATAATTTTCTAATTATTATTAGTGAGAAGGTCTGACTTACATGCTATGATTCATTCATGAAGAAATATAATTTCTGAAACTTTCCATCTATGATGTTTACTTCTTGTGATGATTAATTCTATATGTCAACTTAGCCAGGCTATGGTGACCAAGGTGCTTGGGGAAATAGCAGCCTAGTGTTGCTGTGAAAGTGGTGTTTTTTTTAGATACTATTAACATTTAAATAAACAGACTTTGAGGAAAGCAGATTACCACTGATTGTGTAAAGGGGGCCTCATCTACCCAGTTAGAAGCCTTAAGAGAAAAGACTGAAGGTCTTGGAAGAAGTAACTCTGCCCCCTTACTGCCTTAGGGCTTGAGTGCAACAACCAGCTCTTACTGCACTTTCCAGTCAGCGGGCTATTAGCAGGTTGGCCCTGCAGATTTCAGACTTGCCAGCTGACTGTCGTATCTGTCCCAGGAAATCTGGGATTGTTACCTTACCATTAAGTGAGCTCAGCATTGTTTAGTAAATATTCAGTCTTCAATGTTTCTTTCCATTTTTATTTTCTTCCATTCTTTAATCCCATGTAAATTGACGAGGAAAACTACCATTCTATGGCACCGAGGTAGGTTTCTGGTAAAAGGATTATCCTCATAATAAAGTGCTTCATTTACTCAACTCAGAATGTCAGCGAATATCCGTAATTAGTCCAATGCTCCAGTGTCTACAGGTGGTAAAATTCATAGCCTCTGCTCCTAGCATGAACAAAGTATGACAAATGTTCCTGAGTCAGATGTCCACCTCCTCATCATAATTAGGTGCAATACCTCAGCTCTATTTGTGGTGCCAGAGGAAGGATTGCACCTGCCAAATTTAAATGGATGAGGAAGACTTGTTCAAGACTATTGCCAATAGGGAAGAGAAAATAGAGCTCAGTCTGAACTCAATCCATCGAAACAAAAGGCAGGAGAGATTTTTACTGCTAGGATGAACTACTGGAAAACTACTGGAAGATGTTAGGGGACAGGTTGGTCAACAGGATGTGTCAAGCACAATGAACTATTCCTGAGTTTGCAAATATTTTTGTGATTATGCCATCTGTGTTTGCTAATTGGCGCTGCTCAGGGAAGTTAAACTCCTAACTTCTCCCAAAGACTGGAAGAGAGAGACACTATCTTCTTTGATGCTTACATTCCAAAGGGATCACCCCCAGTTCCTTTAGAAAGACTTTCTTGTTTATAAAACTAGCAAGAGACTTTTTAAAGTTTTTGTTTAAATTTTAGTTAACGTACAGTGTAATGTTAGTTTCAGGCGTACAATATAGTGACTCAACACTTTCATACAACACCCCGTGCTCATCACAAGTATACTCCTCATTCCCCATCACCAAGTAACCCCTCCCCCACTTGCCCCCCTGGTATCCATCAGTTTGTTCCTGTATAGTTAAGAGTTTTTAAAAGAGTGATATCTCAAAGAGGTAGAGAAAGAATGTACAGTTGTACGTAGTCTACAGAAGTACTCTTAAAAAAAAGGGAGGTCAGGGGATTAGAGACTGGCTAATACCTGTCTAAAGTTTAGTCAAGTTGAACAAGTGTAATTCTGCAAGGAAACCAAGGTTCCAAAGACATCCAGATGCCACAGTGGGACTGTGAAAAGGGAACAGGTGAAGAGGGCTATGGGAAATTGTGACTTCTGCGTGATTACCCCCTCTTTGGATATGTAGCCAACCATGTTTGTGGGCCAGGGTTGTTATTTATCTTCATTAAAAGACAGAAGCAGGATAAAACATGGAGAACAGGAAAACAATGTTGAAACCATTGATCAATGTGGCAGTTTGCCCTTAACCATATTTAACAGTGATGATTTTCTAAGATGTCTAATGGCTGCTGTTCTAGGGGGACTCTTCGGGATGATGCTAACCTGGACCATTCTACTGGCTTCCTTGAAAGGTAGTCTTTAGTTTAGCAAAGTTCACATAATACAATCGAACACAATTCAAATATTGTCATCTTGGCATGCATACACATCTCTCAGACATTTTCACTTAGACAAAAAGGCAACAATGCCTCATATAACCAAAACCACACTACTGCCCTCCCTAAAACTAGATATACAGTAATGCTTAGTGTCCATTATTGGGTGATGACCATTGCTTTTCTACCTTTGTCACACTCACCCTTTCGCTTTTATAATTGAAGACTGAGATGTATGTCTAGCCACTATCAATACAACTTATGACAAACAGCAGAAAAATATAAGGGGAAAAAAGAAGAGGCACTGTCATACAAATACATGAAAGCATACACACACAAACATATTCATATCAAAGAAAAGATGAAATAATAAAACTTTTTCTGTAAGTGCCCACATAGTCCTAGAGGGTATGTGTAATTGCTTTCTTCCACGTCATATTTATTTTGCCTTCATCAAGCATCTCAGTTAGTCGTGGTTCTTTCCTAATGGGTGATACTAAATTATATTCCTGAAGAAGCTGTGTTATTAGGAGCTGTGCCTGTTTGGGGGGGTTTGTATATTTTCTTTAAGTTTTAACAAACTATATGGGAGTATTAAGGACCACTTGAATCTCAGACATATGCCTCCTTGCTCCAATTTTCTAGAAGCAATCAAATTTTCCCTGGATAATTAGCATCAGTCACTCCCACTAGTACAGCAGATCACTTTTTTTTTTTTTTAGCTGTTTGTTGAATAGCATGAGATTAAAGTGGCTAAGTGACCAGCTCATTTTATAGTTTATTGGATCCATTGTTGTGGACCCTGATGACTGGTATTCCTCACCTTGAAATGAAGTTCTCTAAAATAGCAAAATGTAATATCGGTGAGAGGAGAAGGGAAATTTTTGTTAGTGGAATATTAGGGGCAATAATGATAAGAGAAAGTCCCTTTTCTGCCTCTTGATTTCTAAATACATAAATTCTACTAGGAGAAACAGCATGTTATAACAGTCACTAATTCAGAGCATACATTGCTTCTTGAAGATCAATACCTCAACATTGCCACATGCCACCTAGTTTCCAATGTGATTTACTACTCAAAAAAACATTCTAGGGTCTCCTGGGTGGCTCAGTTGGTTAAGTGTTGGACTCTTGATTTTGGCTCAGGTCATGATCCTGAGCTCTGCGGAGTCTGCTCATCCCTCTCCCTCTGCTCCTCCTTCTGTACTCGTGTGCTTGCTCATGCTCTCTCTCTCTCAAATAAATAAATAAATAAATAAATAAATATCCTTAAAAAAGAGAGAGAGAACATTCTAACATTTTATCAGGCTAGCTACTTCAGAATGGCAGTGTGCAAGGGTCAGCCATAAATTCTATGAAAATGAGCCAAATGCCATATTTCATTACTTTAAAATTATTTCCATTAATAGAAGTGTTGTGTGAAATACCGTGATAGTGAGTATACATGTATGTCTTCTCATGGTGATACGGAAGAAAGTATTGTAGGCAGGAAATGAAAATATGGATGCACATTAAGTATTCATTCTAGAGAGAGTAAAACATGTTTCTTCCTTCAGGAAGTTTTCAAATATACTCCCTGTCTCTAGAGAGTGAGTGATTATTGAGGTATGGTGTTATATAAAGGGCTCATTGTTTGTCTCTGTTATTGTGAGGCTGCGGAAACTACAGTTAGTATAAGCAGATTGGCCTGAATGTTTCAAGGTCCACATTGCTGACATGATATAAATTCCAAGGCCACATCTCTGCTTCTGCAGACACATTGTTACTGTGGTATTTGAAAAAGAATGGGGTGACTGGGGAGGGAGACTGGCTGATCTCTACAGAATGGGTCATCTTGTCCAGCAAATTATTAAAATCTTTCTCTTGTGTTTCTTATTAAGCTTTTATAGTACACATATATTAATTATTTAAATTAACAAATACTTAAGCAAATACCTAAATTACTTAAATAAATTAAGTGATTCTTTGAGGCCATTCAGAGATGTCAATCCATGTGCTATCTCCTTAGTCTTTCTTGTTACCACTTTTCTTTTTAAATTATTCCACGGTCGAGTTCATATGGCCAAACCATTAGCCATCACTGATCGATAGTGAAATGCATATCTCAGTCTTCTCATCTTCTAAGAAAAATGAGAGGATCTCTCCTCACTCATGTTTTTAGGGCTACCCCTGAGTGAGGATGTAATGCTAGAGCTATTTATTTTTTGTTGTCAGTAAAATATGCAGAACTATGTATTTTAAAACCTAAATTATTGTATTCTTCTGGTCACAATAATCTCAAGAGGGTACTGGCATGGAGTGAGAGATGGGAAATTAATGGACAAGAAGAAAGAAACATGTATTCTGAACTTCTTGTTCATTCAAATTACTTGTTCCTTTAAGACATGCCTAAGCCTTATTTAATTTGTACCACTTCTGCTTGATGATAGAACGCTAATGCCAGCCTTATGGCATTAGAGGCTAAGAGAAGTTCCAGTTCGTGATATGGTCCATGGTCACACATTATGTTTGTATTATGTATGACTCAATAGCAAGCGTGAAGTTGTTTCTCATGAAGCAACTGTTTGCTAAGGATGACCTATATTTACTTCATAACTCTAAAACTTTTTGCTGGATTCACTCACAGTGATCTGGTGAATGCTCTATACATAGACCTTATCTGACTCCTGCATTTCAAGAACCACTGTGTCTTCTTAGCCCTATGGTTTAAGTGGCAGAGTAGCTTGGATGATATCACTGACTTGATGCAAATCCTTCTTTTGCTCTGCACTCCGCTCAAAACTAGAAGCCTTTCAGTGAGGTAGGTGTAAAGTCCAGGAACCAAAAAAAGCCCACTAGGAGATTTGCCTCTTTCTCAGTGGTAAGGTGGACCAGAGGCAGCAATATGTCTCTTTCTAACACAGTGTTTTTACATGCCACAGACCACTGCATACACAGATATTTTATAGAGAGGTTGGGGCTCCTGAATTTTTATGAGATTTGTTTTCTGCTTTCTAGCACTTATGTGTCCTATCAATAAGTAGAATAGTTCTTTTTAATAAATAGAATAGTTTTGACTTCCTGCTCACCAACTCTAATTAACATAATAATATCAATTTCATAATATCAATTTCATGGACTAGCAACATATCCTCTGTGACTGAGAGGCCACTGAGTTCCTACAGAATATATTATGAATAAGGACTAAAGAGTATATGGAAACCTAAGGTAGGTTTTATAGCTGGCCCTGCCTATTTAAACATAAACTGCCTTTGGTAATCTTTGCCAGCAGGTTTAGATCAGTAACTGCAGGTCAGGTACATTTTTTCCCCTAGCAAATACAGAGCAAAAAATCTGGTGTCCCTACTTTATTAAATATATGAAAATACATTGTGACCATCCACTTTCCATCTGTTTTTGACTCTTTCTCACTGAAAGCATGTGAGCAGATAAAGATTTATTAGAATTGGCTGTGATTAGTTTATACTCATTCATTATGTTGGCTTAATACAGACAAGAAGGAGGGTCAAGGGGTCAATAATGGACTATTTAATCATATTGGCATTGGAATCAAGCTATAAAGAGATCTTTCTATTCTTTTGGTCTGTATTTTGCCTAAGACTAATATATTTAGGGGGTTCTTGGGTGGCTCAGTCAGTTGATATCTGACTCTTGGATTCAGCTCAAGTCAGGATCTCAGGTCGTGGGATCAAGCCCCACATCAGGCTCTGCACTCAGCACAGAGTCTGCTTGGGATTCTCTTCTCTCTCTCCCTCTGCCCCTCCCCCGACTCACGCACATGTTCTCTCTAAATAAATAAATAAATAAACAAACAGATATAAATAAAATCTTTAAAAAAAAAGAAAGAGACTAATAGGGGTAAATCCTTCTCCTCCTCCCCCTCCTGCTCATCAGTATCAACTCATGGCATCAAATTATACATACCAAAGAAATATCTCTGAAATAAAATAACATAATTGTTGCAGGTTTCCTTAGGTTCTTCAACAACAGCTTAATTTACATTGTTACCACTATCATTGAAGTATAAGACACAGTCCAGTGGAAATTTTAAAATAAAAATGGGAAAAGAAAAAGAACGTATTCCTTTGGGAATGCTAAATAATATAAATTTTATATGGATACTACATCTTTATTTAATCATTTATTTCTTCACACAGCAAGTATTAGTGAGTGAATACTATGTCATCAGACCATGTTCCAAGACCCGAGAATCCAGATGTCCATGTTCCAAACAGTATTCTACCATTGGTGATATAGCAATGAACAAAACAAACAACTTATTTGTTTTTATAGAGTAAAACTTAAGAGAGGCTTTTACTTCATTCTTAGATGTGGGCCTTGCAAGATGAAATAATTTTTCTTTCACATTGAAGGGAATGTTCCAACATGCCTCAGTAGATGCCCCTAAAATTTTACTGATGTGGTGTTGTGTGATTATCCTGCAGAGAAGAAATGCGCTCTTCCCCAAAATTTGGCTCAGTTGTTCTGAAGAACATGTATCTTAACAAACTCTACACTGGATTTGCCACTTCTTGTTTATCCAGTGGAGTTAACAATATGCCATCTAGACCAAGGTGATGTTTATAGAATGTTCATATGATCTCTGCATGCCCCTTCCAACTATAAATATGACGGGGTAGGAGATTCGACATAGCCCTGGGGCAAGACTAGAAATGTAGACTGTTATCTATCCTACTTAAATTTTAAAATCCCTGGTCCTCATTCATTATACAGATAGAAAATAAGGCATTCAGCAGATGAAAAGCTGCATATATTTTATCAGAGGCCCTATTAATCTGCTGTATCAAATATACTCAATTGCACAATATTTGAACTTGACATGTCTACTTGGTTGAGCTTGTGGCAGTCTACTGTCAACATGCAGTATATGTCTAGATTTTTGGGGCTGGAAAGATAAATTGGATGGAGAAATGAGGGAACCACTAACTCAATATTAAGGTTGGTAGAAATCTCTACCAGATCTCTGGGATGTGATCTTTATATTTTATATTTTTCTTTCTTCCTTTAATGGTTATGAAAGGAATCAATTCAAATTCTTCCACTTGGCTGTCCTACTGTCATAGTCCTCAAACCATTACCTATGGAAATGGTGTGTGTTGCACGAGTCATCGGGGGGAAGTTGGGGGTAGAGAATTGCGAGAATATTCATTCTAATTATATACTCAGGAGTTGGGAAATGAAAAAGCTTGGTCTAAGAATTCATTTATTACCTGATACCATTATGTTCCTGCTTCTGTAGTGGTCATGACTATATTTTGAGTTGAATCACCCTTAAAATGTCTGGATATTCACTCTTGTTGAATATACTGTTATCCAAGTAAATGACTTTAGATCCGTTTGTGATTAATGTGATGTTTTGGGATTGTTCGTCCTGGAATCTTGATTTTTACTTTAGTCACTAAGTTCGTGGTCTGAATATGAACTAAAGTCCAAAAACAGAAAAAGGACTATTATATTCTGTCTTGGTTGCTTTCAATTCTATTGACTGAGCATTCTTTATAGCTGCCCATCTACCTTAACCCTAGGAAGGCCTTGTTCAATTAACCATTTCCATAACTCTCTGAGGTTCAAGTCAAGTTGGCTTCCACTCTGACTTTTGTCACATATTTTGTCATTGTATCTGCCTTGTTTCTGATGGTTAATCACTACTTCCTATCTTCCATTATTTCAAAAAATCCTATTATCCACTTTGATGTAAAGGGTCTTGTTTTTATAACAGCATCTCCTACCTTCAGCCCTAGCCTGCAGAGGAAAGCCACCAAGTGATGGTCTCAGTGATATTAGTGTCATCCACATTGCATTTAAAATGTTTTTATTGATAAGCAATGTTTTCAAACTGTTCCACACAACACAATAAGAGGTAGTATGCCTGACTTTTAGATCCTTTTGATTCCTTTTTCCACCACCTACAATGGTCATTCTGGAATTTCTACTTCTCTAATATAGCCCATCATATCATCCAAGTTTCCAAGAGCCATCCTGGCCAGCAGTTAATACTGTCTCCTTGGTTTCCTGCTAGCATGTTAAATTCTGTGTCCTAGAAGTATGCTTATATGTGAATTAATACTTTGTTATCCAAATTTATGCTTTACTTCTCTTGATCCAGGTATCTAGTCCCATAATTCTCCCCTAGCACACCCTAGGTATGCTTCTACTTTTAGGAGGAATACCATTTTTCTTGCTAGGGCATTGTGTAACTAACCTATTTATGGCTTTGGTGAGAAGAAAAAAAGGTGAATGTCAGTATGGAGTGGAGTCAATGTCATCTTGAGAGGTCTTTGAATCATTTTCAATAAAGAGAGCACTAAACTTTAAAAGGAAAGCATGAGATACTTCTGAGGGCCCAAGAGATTCAGGGAAATCTGGAAATTCAATATATTTCTGTGTATGATTCAAGAGTACCTGTTTGCCAAGTCTCTGTTTTACTTCTTCAAAATCACAGCTGTGATCTTGGAGTAGCAGTATTGTACGGTTTGAAAATTTGACATTGTAAGTAGTTCTATTACCCTTATAATTAAAACCTGGTCCTAATCCTCATCTTTTACTATCCTCCAGCAACAAGGAATTAGAAGCTCTTTACATGTCCCCAAGAGACTATCTGGCTTTCACAGTTAGCCTTAAGTTTCAGATGATGTCTCTGAAGAATCTTAAGAAAAAAAATAGTAGGGGCACCTGGGTGGTGCAGTCTTTAAGTGTCTGCCTTCGGCTCAGGGCGTGATCCCGGCGTTGTGGGATCGAGCCACACATCTGGCTCCTCTGCTAGGAGCCTGCTTCTTCCTCTCCCACTCCCCCTGCTTGTGTTCCCTCTCTCACTGGCTGTCTTTGTCTCTGTCAAATAAATAAAATAAAATCTTAAAAAAAAAAAGAAAAAGAAAAAAATAGTAGAATAGCGCTTTTTCTAAAGTGGGATGAACTAAGTCATTAGATAGAATAAGTTTAAGTGGAAGTACTTAGGACAACAGTAATACAATTTCACTCTCAACAATAATAAAAAGGTGCAAACATAAACTCTAGAATTCAATGAAGTAAGCAGACAACCTACAAATAGATATGTGTACACATATGTATATGTGCGTGTATGTATACACGCACATATACATATATATACACATATACATATATACTTATACATTCAAACATACTGAGTCATGCTTTTCAACAACAGGTTGCATGTAAAATGAAAACCTAATATTTTAGAGTAGCACAGATCAAGCCACATTAATCCATGGAAAAAACATGCAATCCTAGTATATTGTGGGGTTTTATAGTGAAAATGTACATATATATATATTTTAATAAATATTTGCTAATTATTTCTCAATGATTAGAATAAAACAAAAAGCTTTACTACAACAGATATTATAATGAAGATTCCTAAGCTAATCTTAAAATCTTGTCAGCTTGATAATGTAAAATTATAGTTGCATTTGACAGAATTCAAGAGAGGGAACAAAGAAAAAAAATGGAGAGAGGAGAGGGGTAAGGTGGTTCATGTATTTATTCTTTGTAGTGGGAGTCCATGAAGCATAGTATAAAGTAGATGAAATACAAAATCTAAATTTATTTAATTATTATTTAAAACTGAATGAAATTAGATGAATGACTTAATATTGGAAAGATAGGTGAGGTTTGTATCAATAAAAATTCCTCATTTTGATAGCAAGCAATTCATTAACTATATCAAATAGTAAGAAGCAAATTAAAAATTAGCATTATACATATTCAGTTAAATAGAGGAAACAACCATGTCTTAAAGCACAATTTTTAAAAATTATTGCTTCCCAGAAATGAGACTGGAGTTGGCAATGTTATTTTTTGGTAAAAAACTCACTATACTATATTATTTTTTACAATGTTTATGAATATTTAAATATAAGGGAAAGGATTGTTATACCTATCAAACATTGTAAAAATTGCCACAAACTTTGATACACAGTTGAGAATTTTTCTTAAGAAAAGCATTTAGCATAACAAAAAGGCTATATGTATGAAATTTTTAATTGCAGAGCATGTACAATACTGAAGTGTGGAAACAATCCATAATGAAGGGATAATATGTATAAGTATTAAAATTATTATAAAGACTGAAGGAATCTGTGGTTTTATAGCATATTGAAGGAAAATATAACTGTATGTACTCTATTGTAAATATGCATTTAGAAATAGTACAAAAAAAAAAACACCAGCTGCCTAATATGAGATGATGGTTAATGTGTTTTTATATTGTTGTTCTGTTTTGTATAGTTTTTTTGGCTTTCCAAAACTTTCAAGGAATAATGGCCCTAAAGGGAAGAGACTAATGACAGATTCAGGTTGGGAAATATAATGAGGATGAGAATCTAAAGATCAGGTTGGGGAACCATGCTTACAGCAAAGAATCAGAATTACTCAGAGGGGAAAAGTGGAAAGACATGGCCCAAATGTTGGAAGATTTCATCATACAAAGACATAATCAAGCCATTAGGCTTCCTCAAGTTTGTGTCAATCATCAGGTAAAGAAACAGTAAACACCCTTCGCTCTGAGATAAGAAACAGCCCTATGCAAAAGCAGTGGTCCCAATATGATGCTATCCATTCTAGGTGGGGCCACAAATTCCTGAAAGTGACAGTAACTTTCACTCCACCTGAAAATGAGGTGGCCTGGGGGAGTCTTTGAGGGCCAGGTTGAGTGCATGTTGAACTAACCTGCATTAGTAGCTAAGGAAACTCACAGATCTATTGTGATCCTGTAGTTACGTACTTGCTGATATGCTGGTATAGTTATGACTTATGAGACACCCATTATGTTCTTACTTTTGCACTGAATATATAGACACATAACTTTAAAAAAGTAAAACAAAAATGGTAAAAACAAAACCCATAGTTCCATAAACACATCCAGTGGTGGTAAGACATTCCAGATCATTACAGAAGAGGGATGATAGTGGTGGTGGAATATAGTAAAACACATTACCCACTTGCCTCCTCTGAACCTGAAATAAAGGCGCGCGCGCGCACACACACACACACACACACACACACACACGGCACTTAAATGGTTTTCTTTTATCTTCTTTTCTTATAATTGTGGATATCTGTGATGAGGTAAGGACTAACCCAGCATGATTAGCTTTAGAGTTGTTTTGGAAATTTACTTTAATTTTGTTAAACTTAGCTCTTTTTAACACCCAGGGACCTGATCAAACTGAAACAGTTTGCCTGATTTTGAAAAAAGGGAGAAAAATGATAGGATTTAGCTGAAAACAAGGTTGCAGTTTTATTAAGCCGAAAGGTGATAATTAGAACATCAGTAGACAACACATTAACACAGAAATACAAATAACCTTGAGGATGAGTAGAAAGGCATAATATTTCCATCTCTAATAATGTCTGTGTTTCAGAGATAGCAATAGCCAGGCTTTAAAATTCTCAAATGCTTCACTCTACCTCTGGGGGCTGTCGCCTGGTTGGTGATAAAGGTGGCTTGATTCAGGGAGGGTTGTGGTACTATTTTTGTAAAATGAATTAACTCTTTAGAGTCAAAACGGTACAAGACATTTTATTTGCTCTTTATGAGAAACTAAAATTCATAATCTATAGAGCAAATTTTCAAAGAAAGAAACTTTTACGGCTCATAATGAATATTGCTATCAATTTAAAGCTTTGACTTCTCTTTCTCTAAATATTAATTTTACTAAGTATCACCTACAGACTACTCCAGGCATTTTTCACAGATCCTGGTGCTCCATCTGCTTTGGTTTATCTTCTATCTGCTGGACAGATGATAGGTGTAAAACACCCTAGTACCACACTTCTGCAGATTACCAACTTATTAAAATTTTCGGTTGTCTCCAACAATGAGGAGTCTTTAATAAATCTGTTATCACACCATTCTCTCTTTCAAATATAGGTTCTGCTCTTCCTTCCTCTTTTCATGCCAAAATGTAATTTAAAAGGGAGATCTCTCATAATTCTGTTTTACAATGCTTGCTAAGGCAACTCTTAACCAAAAGCCAGAAAGAATTTTAACAATCATTTTATTCTGTACAATATGAACAAAATAAATATGAACATCAAGAATTAAATTTATTTACAAAAAAAAACCAGCAATCCTGAAAATGATTATTTCAAGGCATTGAGGTGAGGACTCCTAGTCACCATTTATGAGATCAAGAAGTAAAAGGACAACATAACAAAAATCACCTGCAGAGCACGAATCCTTAAGTGTGATCACCATCCTTCTATTTAGAAATACACAGTAAGTTGTTCACTGCAAATTGCATAGACATGTTACTGGGCCACATTCAGCCAGGATTTAAAAGAAGAAATCCTGTCAAAATAACCTCTTTTCCTTAAGATGCAGTGACAGATAGAAGCGATCAAACAGTGTAGTACACATAATCTATCTCAAGTTTAGAAAGGCTTCTGTGTCTGTCCTACAAACCATAACACTAAACACCATGGAAAAATATGACTTTAACTACAAAATTATTGAGGGGCTGAACAACTGGTTCTTGGTTTTTAGTGGATTATGTCAACTGAGCAAGGGGAATAAAAGATGCCTTAGCGATTGCTTCTTGACTCAGTGATATTTATTACTGCCATCCATAACCTAGATCGATACTTTCCTTCAGAAAGAAATGTCATTGTTACTTCCTTGGGACTCTGGGGACAGGTAATTGCCCAATCTGCCATTCACCATTTCATCTCTGTTCCCCATACCTCATTCAAACCACATACATATCATTCTCTTTGCTCTTATGACTATTCCTATTTCCATTATTTACCCTCTTGTAAATTATAAGCAAAGGACATAAGGAAATGTTATTCATTAGCTTCTTTGATGTGCTACAATGTCACATTGTACCCTTTGTAAATGATGAATGAGATAATGCAATTGGTTTTTAAATATCTCTGTTCTTAAGACGTATATAAATTATATTCTTAATTCTGCTTTTAAGACTCCTGCCCAGGAGTTACTAACTCATTGAGTGTGAGTTGGAACCTAGGATTTCATACTTTTTACTAGTGCCCTACAACTGGGTATGCTTAATTAACACTAATTAAAATAATATAATCAATATAATATAATAATATAATCAAGTTTTTAAATCAGGACACAAACAGAGATGGGATACAAGATGAACACTTAATGCTTTACTGATTCTTTTCACTGAAGTAGTTTAAATTCTATTTATTCTATTTATAATCTATTTAGAATCTGTATTTGGGTTATTTAGTAAGATAGAATGTTTTAAGGAGGGGCGCCTGGGTAGCGCAGTCGTTAAGCATCTGCCTTCGGCTCAGGGCGTGATCCCGGCGTTATGGGATCGAGCCCCACATCAGGCTCCTCTGCTATGAGCCTGCTTCTTCCTCTCCCACTCCCCCTGCTTGTGTTCCCTCTCTCGCTGGCTGTCTCTATCTCTGTCAAAAAAATAAATAAAATCTTTAAAAAAAAAAAAGAATGTTTTAAGGAACGTTTACAAATGAGCACTGTATCATCAAAAGTTACAGATTTTTAAAAATCTTCTTTTTTTATGATTGATTGCTTGTTTTTAGTTTTTGTTTTCGTTTTGTTTTTTTTACAAAAGTTTACCACAGGATCTAAGACAACTCTTTGTTCTAGCTATAAGTGGCAACAGATGCTATGACAGGGAATCCAGATGTTGAAACAGGAATGGAATTAAGGATCACCCTTTCCTCAGGCACAAGGCTTACCTTTTTGCCAGATTTCTTAATTCCACCTGTGTCCCGGGCGCCCTTCCATCTGACCCTTGTTTTCAGCTCCTCCAGTTTCTTCGGCTCCTGCTCCTCCTCTGCTTCTGCTCTGCTCCTCTTCCTGCTTCAGTGCCTCATCTCATCCATCTCCTTGGCCTGCTTCTTGGACTTCCTCAGGGGCTTCTTCTTGCCACCTTTGCATCTGGACATGGCACCTGCCTCCTCTTCCTCAGAGCCTTTAAGAATCTTACTATAGCATTCAAAGGTTGGTGTTAGTTATGCTCTGATATAAGAGGGGAGCCTCGGTCTTAGATATTATCTATCACAGACTTCTTTAGCAAATGATTTAAAGACTGTTTCAAAGTTCCTAATAAAGTATACACAGAAAAAGACTCCGTTCTGGGTAGAATATTCCTGTTCAGCATTTTTGTCTCTAGGGAGTTCAAAATCATGCTAAATAACTCATTTGTATAAGCTCTTAATAGCTCCTACCAAATTTAAGAAATAGAGGAGAAAGAGAGAGTGATTATCTATATATACCAGATTCAGAAAGTTAGTAGAAAACAATACCCTGGATTGACCACATGCTGTGTGAGTGTGTCCAGTTCCCCTATAGCAAGAGACCAGGAGGTTAACTGGTGGGAAAGATTGCAATGTGTGTTCTTTAGGTTACACTCAGCAGGAATCATTCTGTACTCTAGAGGACTGTTCCTCCTTCCTACTGTCTGCCTTCCTTCCTTTACTTCCCATATTTTGCTAGCAAGGACTGAAAGTAAGAAATATGTCTCTAATCTCCTCAAAATCTTCAGTGGATACCTAT
The DNA here is from genome assembly GCF_002007445.2 of Ailuropoda melanoleuca. Classification (NCBI taxonomy): domain Eukaryota; kingdom Metazoa; phylum Chordata; class Mammalia; order Carnivora; family Ursidae; genus Ailuropoda; species Ailuropoda melanoleuca. The sequence continues at coordinate 115,912,714 of NC_048224.1, forward strand.
TGCTGACACAATAAAAATTAAGCTATTTTTCATTGAATGTTCATGGCATGGCCTCTGCCCATATGTTAAAATTCTTCTCAGCTTTTTCTTAACTCAAACTTTATGTTTCAGTAACATTAAACTACTTGTAGTTCCTAGACATGCCAGACTTCCATACTCTTCTGCCTATGTCCATTCTGTCCGGGACCCTTTTCCATTGTTTGTCCTTAGGTATATGTTTGGTCATCATTCAAGTGTCATTTCTATTTTAATTTCTAAATCTTCTATCATGCACAGCTCATACATACATATTACCAACTATATTAAATTTAATTTTACATGTAATACCAGCATTTACTCGTATTCATTCCAAAATCAGCTATAAATGCACCATGATTCTTCATTAAAACAATACTATAATTGGCAATTTAGGTCTTGGATTCATCACAGGATGCTACAGCTGGACATGACCTTAAATTCATTTTAACATAGTTTCTTTCCATTATACGCAGTGAGTATGAATACATTGCCTCAGGTTGCTTTGGGAGTAAACCTCAGAGCTAAACTCTTCAAGGACTTCACGTGTCTTAAGTCAGTTTTCCTCTAAGAGTCTTGCAGTTTCTAAAATATCAGGAAAACAGAATGATTAAATCTTGATTTAAAATTGTCTGTGAGAAAACTCAGTGCAGCCTTCTGACCAACAACAGATAAAAGTTATAATTGTCTGCTCTCATTCATGTTTTATCTGATTTTAATGAAAAGCTATTAAATATTTTTTTAAAACTGTTCTAATAAAAGACTTGTTTGTATTGTTAAAAAAAAAAATCCATGGTTGTCCCGCTGTCAAAAAATAAAACAACACAAAAAACCCTCAAATTCAAATGAGGAATATAAGTCAGTGAAAAATGTAGGTAGCATCTAATGTCACAATTATATGCATTGTATAATTACCAGCTTGGCCAACATACTTGTAAAAAAATGTACAAAAACCAGAGTCTAAATTCATGTGAACTAGCGTCTTGATTATTCCATATGCTGCAGGAATGAGGATAAAAAGTCTCTAGAGTTCAAGATGTCAAACAAGAAACTTTTACCCCAAGCAAATTTCTTTATACATAATTTGTTAATAAAACTCTAATGGATCTCATCCTTGTTGGAAGATCTCATTAAACAACTGACTGTCACTCTGATCATCAAATTTGTGATGACATCTTAATACTGTGTTACTGTGTTCATTCTATATTACCTTTTATTGAATGTTTCTGTGGGTGTGGTGTTAGCATAGTCTCTGAGATCTCTGTACGCTCATCTTTGTTAGATAACATATATTTATATTTCTGGGGCTACTTCTTATAAAGAACCATGAAAGATCTAATGTTTTTTCCTTATTTCATCGTTTAGTTACCTCATGGCCTGAGGAGGTTCTAAAGATGCTTAATATTATCCAAAACATGGGAGAGTATTCCCTATAACTATCTTATTTTATAGATGCTAGGCAGATACAAGAGACTCCCTGGTTGGAGGTGTGGGATTTTATTACTTAGAGCATGGCAGCAACATGAACTCCATGATTGCGTTGGTTTCCCTTGCCCCCTAAGTCCCAGAGAAGAATGCAAAGTGGCACTAATGGATGCCTGCACATGCAGAGAGTTTGTGTCTCAGATAAGAAAACCCTAAATTTAAGGAACCTATATTAGCTTTATCTGAGATGGAGACATTATATTCATTATACTGGACAGTAAATAAATCAGTACTCTGCCCTGGAGGGAGTCACCAACTCCCAACAACTTCGAAAGTTATTTACTTTACAAAACTCCTTGAAAAGACAGTCCAAAGCTAATAACCTTCCAAGACAGAAAGTTCTAGGCCCAGATGGCTTCACTGGAAATTATATCATTAAAGAAGTTGTTATACCAATTTTCTACAACCTCATCCAGAGAACATAAGCAGAGAGAATACTTCCTAACTCATCCTGTGAGATCAGAATTATCCTAAAACTGTAACCAGGAAGGATTTTATAAAAGAACTACAGACCAGTATCTCTCATGAACATAGATAAAAAATCAACAAAATATTAGCAAATAGAATCCAACAATGTGTAAAAAGAATTGTATACTACAAACCAGTAGAATTTATCTCAGGCATGAATGGCTGGGTCAACGTTTGAAAACCAATTAAGGTAATCCATCACACAAATAGGCTAAAAAAAAAAGATCGTGTGATCATATCAGTAGATGCAGAAAAAGCATTAAACAATATCCAACACCCATTCATGATAAAAATTCTCAGTAAACTAGGATTAAAGGGGAACTCCCTCAGCTTGACAATGAATATCAGCAAAAAGCCTACAGCTTACATCATACTTAATGGTGATAAACTCAAAACTTTCCTACCAACATCAGGTACAAGGCAAAAAAAGTGCCCTCCCACCATCCCTTTTCAATATTGTACTAGAAGTTTTAGTTAATGGAACAAAACAAGAAAAGGAAATAAAAGGTATACATACATAGAAGGAATGCTTAGAACTGTCTTTGATCACATATGACATGATATTCTATGTAGAAAACCCAAAAGTATCAACAAATAATCTGGAACTAAGAAACAATTATAGCAAAGTTAATGGATACAAGATGAATACATAGAAGTCAACCACTTTTCTATATTACAGGCAATAATGAACAAGTGGAATTTGAAACTTAAAACTCTCCCATTATATTAGCATCCAAAAATTAAATACTCATGTATAAGTCTAACAAAATATATACAAGATATATATTAACAAAATTACAAGATTCTAATGAATGAAATCAAAATGCTAAATAAATGGAGAGATAGTCCATGTCATGGATAGGAATACTCAATATCGTCAAGGTGTCAGTGCAATTCTAATCCAACTCCCTGAAAGTTATTTGTGGATAGCAACAAACCAATTCTAAAGTTTAAATGAAGAGGCAAAAGATTCAAAAGAGGCAACACAATACTGAAGCAAAAGAGCAAAATTGAAGGACTGATACTACCCAATTTCAAGATTTAATATAGGCTATAGTAATCACGAAAGTGTGGTATTAGCAAAAGAATAGATTAATAGATCGATGAAACAGAATGAAGAGCCCAGAAACAGACTTACTAAATATAGTCAACTGATCTTTGACAAAGGGATAAAGGCAGTAAAAAGATAGTCTCTTCAAGAATGGTGCTAGAACAACTGGACATCCACATATATAAAAATAAAGAGATATATCTAGGTACAAAGCTTATACCCTTCACAAAAATTATCAAAATGAATCACAGACTAGGGCACCTGGGTGGCTTAGTTGGTTAAACATCTGATTCTTGATTTCGGCTCAAGTCATCATCTCGGGATCATGATCCAGGTCTTGAGATGGAGCCCTGCATCAGGCTCTGCACTCAGTGGAAAGTCGGCTCTCCCCCCAACTCTCTTTCTCTCAAGTAAATAAATAAATCTTTAAAAATGAATAATAGATCTAAATTAAAGTATAGCACTATGAAAGTCCTGAAGATAGCATAGGTGAAAATCTACATGACCTTGAGTATGGTGCTGACATTTTTGACACAAGGCTTGATTCATGAAAGAAATAACTGTTAAGGTGGACTTCATTAAAATTAAAAACTTCCGTGAAAGACAATGCCAAGAGAATGAGAAGACAATCCACAAACTGGGAAAAGATAATTTAGAAGACGTACCAAATGGACTGTCATCCAAAACATTAACAAAAGAACACTTAAAACTTCCCCATAAGAAAACAAACAAACAAATAATAGGACAAGGACCTTCACAGACACCTCACAAAAGAAGCTATACAGGTGGCAAGTAAGAACATAAAAAGATGCTCTGCATGCATGATATGTCATCAAAGAAAGCAAATGATGGCAATGATGAAATACCACTACATACATATTAAAATAGCCAAAATCCAGAACTCTGACCACACAAAATGCTGAGAAGAATGAGAGCAGGAACTCTCATTCATTGCTGTTGTGAATGCAGCATGGCACAGCCACTCTGGAAGATAGTTGGGCAATTTCTTACAAAACCAAACATACTCTTACTATATGATGCAGTAATCATGCTCCTTGTTACCTCCCAAAGAATTTGAAAATGTATGTCCACACAAATCCTGTGCATGGATATGTATAGAAGCTTTATTCATAATTGCCAAAAGGCGGAAGCACCCAAGATGTCCTTTAGTAGGCAAATGGAGAAATATAATGTGATACATCCAGGCAATGGGACATTATTTAGCACTAAAACAAAATTGGCTATCAAGCCATGAAAAGACATGGAGGAATCTTAAATGTAAACTAGTAAGTGAAAGAACCAATCTGAAAAGATTCCAGCGAAGGGTATTGATAATGGAAGAGGCTGTGCATATGTGGGGATAGGGAGTATATGGGAAATCTCTGTATCTTCTCAATTCAGCTGTGAACCTAAAACTGTCCTAAAAAATAAAGTGTTAATAATAATAAAAGATAGTCCTGAAGAAAAGTGGTTTCAAGATGTGCAGAAACATGAGAGACCTATGGGGATTGTTCTCATAAACTTTCCATAATCATAAGCTTCTTTAGAAGCTCTTTAGACAATTAAGTAATAACTATACAAAATTTTGCAAATTTTGCAAATTTTGACGTCTCAAAACATCTGATTTTGGCTGTCCTCATATTGCACACAGTGGTAGCTGAATTGTTTTCAGGTTCAGTTTCCCTAGGACCAGAGCCTAAAAGAAGGATTATTGAGAAAATAATACAGTGATGGAACTCTGCCATTAAAACAGAGTGTGAGAGATGCAGGATTAAGCAGAAAAAAAGGCTAAATAAAGATTTGATTTCTGCTGATCTCTAGCTTCAATCTGACCCAACAGGGAGCATGAATGGCAATCTGAGGTTGTCAAACCTTGGTGGATGGTGGCTAGCTTTCTGTACCCCCATTTCTGTCAGTCCTTGGCTTTATGCATGCTCAGGGGGAGGAAGAAGCTGGGATATTTCTGGTTGGTTTAGGTGACTCAATTTAGCTAAAACCATTTCTTAGGGGAAGAGTGCAGCATTGAGCTACTATCAGCCAACAACCACAGCAGCTGAGAAATGGGCCCTGCTGCCCAGTAAAGAAGACTGGAGGGGTTGGGGGGGCACCAACCTTGTTTGCTACAGATTATGTAATGGCTTTAAGTAACATAATTAGGCTCCAAATAGAGTAATCATAAACTGCCTTAGAAATTTATTACATTAGTAGTCTTTAGCAAACATACTATGTGCCAAATTCACCTATAGACACACACACGTACACATGTGGACACATATACACAAACGTGCATATATAGTTCTAGAACAGATATGGAATACAAAACAGACATATATTTAATTGATATGTATTTGGATTATATTTTATAATTTGTGAAGCATTTGAAATTAGAAGGGTGACTGATTTACCTTTATTATTTTCCTAGGGATTCTAGAGCTAATGCCTGTTTATTTATTTATTTATTTTCTCACGCATTCCCTGCAGCATAGTCTGGAAATGAAAACAATTTTAGATACATTAGCACTGCACTCAAGGTTGTGATAATTATTATTCAAAAGAATCCTGTAGCATATAAATATTTAAATTTCATACTAAGTATTTTAGCTTTGTGGCTTTTAGCAGTCTCTTTAAATTGGTGCTCATATATTCTTCTTTTATTTTTCTCCAATTTCAGAAACGAAATAGCTAATAATAGTAATCATAAAAGAACTCTGCTTTTCTAGCTTTCTTTAAGAGTCCAGCATCCTAGCAGGTGTTGGTGAGCCTTTAGATAGGAAATAGAAATAGAAATTAAGGAATAATAACTGACTCTCTATTTAAAATACAACAGTGCTGTTGCAGGAAAAAGTTATTTCCCTTTTTAAAAATGTAGACAATCTTTGATCAAGATTATAGTACTCTTTTATATTTATTATACTGGGGCACCTGTTGATACATAAATTTAAAATCTCGGTACACATTTGCTTTAATTATATTGGTTACAGGGCATTCCTTTGGTGATGGGCAGGATGCTGACAGTCTCAAGATGCAAAACATTCCGTGGTCAAAAATTTAATGGGTGCCCAATAGACAAATTCCTTAGACAGTGGTAAAGGTCATTGAAAATGCCCTTCATTTTTGCTGAAGTTGTCAGATTTCCTTTTCATCAGGTTATAATTATGTTTCATTATGTGGAGGATTTTAATTTGGGATACAAATTTGAATGAGAAAATTGTATCTATTGTGACCTAAATGAGATGCGTTTGAGATATGTTTGAGGATTTCATCACTGGCCACTCTCTGGGCCAGCGGAATCTTACATATTTCCCCGTGCTGCTCTGGTTCGTCTTCATTAGGTCCAGTGACAGAGGCAGTGAATGTTGTTATCTTCTCAGAACAAGTAATACTTTACTCTTTATAACTGTGATTTCATGTGATCCTCACAATAATCCCTTGAGAAAGGTCATTTTTATCTTTGCCATGCAAAACAAACACATTTTTTTAACAGGAATATGTATTACACAATAGACAGAAGCATTACTCTTCTAGTCCTATGATTTGTGTAAGAAGAGGGGACGATGGGCTGTACAAAGATGAACCTCTCAAGCGAGGGGGGTAAGAGCAAGTCACCACTTTGAAGGCAACCACATAATGTTACTGCAAGAAATCTAAAAACCATCCAAAAGTAAGGGGGATTTAAATATAAGAATAAACATAGGTTCTATTTCAAGTACTATAACCTATAAGCATAGTAAACTATGAAACAGGAGGAAAAAAAAGTTGTAATTTTCTTGGTGAAATAAACTATTGTTCTACTGACATTCCAAAGTACATTGCCAAACAACAATTTATCTATAGAATTACACACAGTCACATATTAATATTTAGAGTAATGACCCAGGGATGTTGCAAAATGTTCATGTGCCACCAAAATCATCAATCACATATGATAGAATGGTTAAGTATTTTTAATATTGGGCCTTCATGGCATTTCATTTCGATGAAAATTGTTGATTCATGAAACTGCAATATGTATAACAGAAGATGTATTTGACGGGAAGTCAAAACATCTGGCTTCTATCTGTAAATTTCTCATGCCCTTTCTGGATGTCACTTTTTTCATCTGCTAGATGAAGAGGTTGGATAGTATTATCTGTAAATTCTTTTTTGGTTGAGTATATTATGAGTTCATGTGTGATAATACTCGGTCAGCAAAAATATTTATTTAAACAAGTATATCAAAATAGTTCATAAGGAAAAAGTCAATATATTTAAATGTAATTTTTATTAATATTTTAACATTTGTATTTAGAAAATCTAATTTTATTTCATTAAAATATGTATAGAGGCAATATTTAAATGAAAGGCAACATTTATTAATCATTTCTGGATCTTGATTCTTTAGCTTGATTCTGGGTAAATAGCTTTCTGGTCCTGGGGGGGGGGAATATGTTGAAATGACCAAATCGTTAGCTGTTTATGCATCTTTATTTATCACTATTATCAAATAATTTGTTATTCCTAAAGAGAGGTTCTGAAATAAAACTTGATAAGAAAATCTGACGGTCACTTACTGAAATGTGACCTTAAGGACCATTATTTCTTTTTTTTTTTTTAAAGATTTTATTTATTCAACAGAGATAGAGACAGCCAGCGAGAGAGGGGACACAAGCAGGGGGAGTGGGAGAGGAAGAAGCAGGCTCATAGCAGAGGAGCCTGATGTGGGGCTCGATCCCATAACACCGGGATCACGCCTTGAGCCGAAGGCAGATGCCTAACCGCTGTGCCACCCAGGCGCACCAAGGACCATTATTTCTGTTTTTCCTTTTGGGGTAATGTTTCTAAGTTTTCACTCAAAGAAGTAAAATTTAAAAAGAAAAACAAAGCTACAAGACCCTTAATAAAAAATATAAGAATCATTATTATGAAATTATTTTTACATTGTCAGAGAACCTCATGAATAAAAAATTCAAATCATTAAAAGAATAGTCATAGCAAATTACATGTCCTTGCTTAGTACTTTCTTGATTAGTTGGATATGTATAAATCAAAAATATGCCTGGAATGTAATGAGAATAACTGAAATTTGATCATCTTCCAGGGAAAAATACTTTATTTGAATGCATATGTAACAGGGCATTATTAAAAATAGTTATTTTCACTCAAAAGCACAGCAGTTATAAATATGAGCAACAGATTCTCTCTCCTTGGCGTTAATCAGATTGGATGAATACACAGAAAACAATTGACCACTTTTATTTTTCCTTGGAATCACCAACCTCCTTGTCTGTGAACTCAGGTACTACTTTCTGACATCAGTTACTGCTGCCCATCATCATTTTCAGTATTCATATCTCGACAGTCCTACAATTTTATCTGTATAATCTTTGATCATAAAATATCCTTACATTTATCAATCAAATATATTCCAGTGGGCTGGCAATGAAAATAATATAACTAATGCTCTTTAATGAAAAGTGCATACTCTCATTAGATATTTTTGGCTTGTCAAGATAGTTGTCAATGTCCCTCTTTACTGTGAAAAGTACTGCCATCCACAAAGAAAGACTTACGCCAATTGTGATTATATTACGTGTCCCTGATTCCCCCAAATACAGTGAATTAGAATGGAATAGATATATGCTCATTGCTGAAGCTTTGAGTTTCTCTAGAACTTGGAATGGAAACTCAAAGCAAGCAAGCATTATCTCTGCTGGTATCTTGCATGATAGAGAAAAAACCTTAAAGTTACGTAGAGACCCATTAAGCTGATTATATGCAACAAAAAGCATATATGATGGAATATATGATAGAGACTGTATTGTTACATTTTTAGATTAAAATCTATGTTGAACGTTTCAGATAATTCTTTGTTATAGAATAGTGCTTGGGATTAAAGAAGATTACTGGTTTTTTTGTTGGACAGTGTATAGTGGGATGGTGATCTTCAAAAGTCAACTCACTTGAGTAACTTAGAAAAGTAATTGGAATTCAAAATATACACTTTATGTTGCCCATCATGTTTCAAATTAAAAGTTAGCTTTTATGCATCCAGAAACAAAGACTGTGAAACATTACTATCCCCAGGACTTCCTTCTCTGTACCTCCTACCAATGCATGCACCTTTACTTCCTATGCTATCTCAGCATGAAGGAAGAGGCTACCTGGATATAATTAACTCACAGCTTTTCATTATAGATATCTGACTATATTATTGGAGTTACTCTAGGAATCTAGGGCACAATGTGACTTTAGCTCTAAATCTATTGAACCAGAGAGAAGAAATAATTAGTTCATGCTCATAACCTGAGCAATTCTGGCAACCAGAATCAAATAGCAATGCAGTTTTTTGGAACCTGTCTATAATAGATAATTATCAAAGGAAACAGGACGTGAACAGTATATAAATATATTATGGAGGAAGGTACCAGTTAGAAGACTCTCAGTATCCTTAGAGGTAAACTTAAGCCCTTTTCTGGCCAGTGGCCACTGGGCACAAGAAGGGAGAATGTGTAGCTATAGGGGGGAACACGTCACCTGAGGACTCTAGTCCTCTAGACTAGACTCTAGCTGCCTCTCTAGTGCACAATCCCAGGCAAGAGTGCGCACTGCAACTGCTTCTCTGAGGGACCTGTCAACCTTCCCACCCCAGACATTGCCACCAGGACCAGAATGGAAATAATGTTCAAGCTGCCTTTTTGGCTGTCAGCACTATCAGGAAAGTTGATGGGACCTGCATGTACAAAAGTACACTTGCCTATTCTCCATGGGATGAGGAAGATAGCATGCCCCTCAATCAGCACCCCGCCACTCAGACTGCCATGTTGGTCACCTCGCTGCACTGAGTCCAGCATGTCCCCTCACTCCACTTTCTCACCACCCAAGGCAGAGGAGGAATGGAAGAACAGGAGCTACCGGTGTTTGTAGAGCACCCCTTGAAGAAGCCCTCCACCAGCTGTACTGCTGTGTTCAAGGATCCTGTGACATCATGCGTGGGCACATGTTCTTTCAAAGATGAACCTTGCAGACAGAGATGTGTCCTATGCAATGTGAAGCTGATGGTGGTGGTGAACGACATTGTTGGGTGAAGCAGATCGAGGAGCTTTTCATCCAGTAAGCTCAGTCCCTGGAAGGACCACAAGGGCAGCTGTGACTACAGACCTGTGTAGTGCCCCTAAAACCCCCGCTGCCCACCTTTCCTTAAGATGAACCCGGAAGCCCACCTCAAAGAGTGTGAACACATCCAGTATCCCACCCCAAGTACAGATACATGGTTCACTAGGAACCAGGACACATATGAGACATACCAGGAGACTTGCTACTTCCAGGGCCTGAAGGAATTTCTGCAGCAGACAGAATACTACTCCAGAAATGCACACGGTATTAGTGTGGAAGAGCCAGGAGCTGCTTTCCTGAGCTCTATGCTGGGCAAGCTCTGGGAGAAGCTGGTGAAGAGCATCAAGATCAAATGTGATATCCTGAATGAAAACCAGCAAGCTCAGCAAGGGCATCATGGAGTTTCAGAGAGATGTGCCAGTGTTGACAGACCTGCTGACCTGCATCAATGCATGTCTAAACATGGGAATCCTAAGAATCCCATGACCTTTAGCAGATCTTCAGTACAAAGGAATCTCCCTGGGTTACCAGGGCCCTGTCTGATGCCTTTGCTTCCATTCCACAGGTGACCTGTGGCTTCTCCAATAAGACCATCAATGTGTGAGACACACGTACCACTTGTAAGTGCCAGAAGACACTGGAGGGCCATGATGGCTTTGTGCTAGCATTCCACATGCTGGGGGCAAGCTCTATAGCAACTCAGAAGACTATACCATAATCTTGTGAGACATCCTGCAGAAGATGAACACAATCCAGGCATGACAACACAGTGTGAATGCTGGTTTCCTCATGCAGAATATTCTTCAGAGGCTCTCTGAAGGCTGTCAAGGTCTGCAACATCTTGGGCACCCAGCTGAGTTGAAGAAGCTCCTGGGCCTCAGCCATTGGGTATGGGCCCTAACAGCCACCCAGAAGTACCTATATAGTGGCTCCTACCAAACAAGACCTGGAACATCTAGACCCTCAACTACATCCATGTCCTACAGACATCTGGTGGCAACATCTATCCATGTGGTGAAACACTACACTGTCTATGGTATCTAGAACTTATTCATGTGGGGGATATGTGGGGGATTCGGAGTCTAATGAGCAGGTGTGGACCCTGACCGTCCACAGGCACTGTGTATGCTCTTCATGCCCTACTGGACCAAAGTCTTCAGCCCCTGCTATGACCAGTCCCTCAGGATCTAAAGTAGGAACGATGTCATGCATACACAGACGGTACTGTAAAACCGGGGCAATGTGACTGTGATGGCTATGTCCCAGGGATGGCTCTTCTCAAGGACTGTGGACAGCACTGTGAAGATTTGGACTTGCTGACAGGGAATCCAAACTGGTTCAAAGTGTTGGCTTCTTCTGGGGAAAGCTGGCCATGTGAGTAGTCTCAATGTCTCTGCCTGCTTTGTGGGACAAGCAGATAGGCTCAGCCTGCCAGGCAGTGGACTCCCTGCCTTACACTCAACAAGCCTCCTTTTGTTTGGTCCTGCACTCCGTGCTGCTAAACAATGCTTAGTCCCTCTATCCAGGTGCCATGTTGGATGCTTTCCTTGTCCTACCTCCATTCCCACCCTAGATGAACTGAGGCCTTGTTACTGTTTCTAGACTGTATATAGATTTGATTGCTTCCTGATTAAAATAAAAGTCTCATGGAATATGGAAAAAAGAAGAAAAAAGGAGTAGTAAACTTAATCTAAACAAAAGATTTAGAGTTGGCTTTAGTTAGAGCAAGCATCTATCAAGGTTGATCAAACCACAAATTAATATTTATAATATTCTCTTGAGCTGCTTGCCTGGGCATGGAGACAAAAATAAAGTGAAATAGATGAGCTGCTGATTTATGGGAGACATAATTTTAGTCTGGAAATGTAAAGTAATTTTTTAATTTTTTTTAAATAATATTTATTTTGTTATATTAGTCACCATACAGTACATCCCCAGTTCTTGATGCAATGTTCCATGATTCATTCCTTGCATATAACACCCAGTGCACCATGCAATACGTGCCCTCCTTAAAACCCATCACGGCCTATCCCAATCCCTCCCTCCCCTCTGAAGCCCTCAGTTTGTTTCCCAGAGTCCGCAGTCTCTCAAGGTTCATTCCCCCTTCTGTTTACCCCCCCTTCATTCTTCCCTTTAAATCTTTAATATAACAAAGATGATATGTACCTACAAACATGATAGGAACAAATATAACATGGTCATTTTTACAGTCTCTGGTCCTGAAATATGTTATGTATATGGCACATTCATATGTTCTTCAATCATATGGTCTACATAATACTGTCTAGTAAAAGCACGTTGCAAATCTAATGTATAGTGGAAAATACACATTTGTTAGGTAGAGATTGATCTGCTAATATTCATATAAAGACTGTATTTAAATTGCGCACTTACCCAAAGAGGGCATTTTAGCAATTCATAAGTTTCCAGCTCTAGTTGGCAATGCCCACAGCCTGACCTAATCAGCACTTTAAAGTTGTATCCAACTAAATCCTGCATAGGCATCTGTGCTAGCTTAAGCAGTATGTGTGGAATTATTTCTGGGTTATGTTTTCTTATGCATGGTTTAAATCTAAGAGCTATTATACAAGAATTCTCTACACAAAAGTGATTCTGATCAACTCTCTGCACTTATAAATCCTGCACAGTTGGGAGAGAAAATGGATGTTGTACAAAAGATTCAAATGACAACAGCTGCAGACAAGCTGTGCATCTGGCACATTCTGACTCTTGTTATAAGCACAGAGTACAAGTGACAATTGCTTTCCCTTAATCCTGTGATTGTGGTCTGTACAATTGGAATCATTTTTCCATAACTTTTGGACCTCCTACAGACATCTATGTCCCAAATTTCGTCTTTCATTGCATTATGTCATGGTATTGTAGCAGTATGCCGTGACCCTACAAATTGACATTTTATGTGCTGCCTCTGTATGCACTTAATATTGATAAAAGGAAAATTACTCATAACAGTAATAGAGTGAGACAGACAAAAGAAGAATTATTTATATAACAGCTACACTCAATTTTTAAAGTGGTGATATTTTTTCTTGTTAGTTTCAATTCAACAAATATTTATTATAGCCTACGCTATGGGTGAAAGCAAAAATGTAATCCCTGTATTCAAGGGGACAAAAATTACACATGAAAGATTGAAATATAACCCAGACAGTACTTCTGTGCTGAGATATTTGGTGCAAATATTGAGTTTTACAGGTGTTCTGAAATGAAGTGACTAAGGGCATTTATAAGGTAAATACACCTGCCTTTATGGTAACATTTCTCTTAGCCTATCACAATAGCTACAGTTATTGAGCACATACCACTTACCAGACACTATATATTAACTAATTTAATTATCCCAACTACATAGGAGTCATATAGTATTATTAGGGTATCAGGTCACAGATGAAAACCAGACTTTGGGGAGGTTAAATATGGCTCATTATTCCTTGCACTAAATGCAGAGGGGATTCAAGCCCAGGACACTATGATTCCAGAGTTCATTTTCTTAAGCCTTTCACCATCTTGCCTAATCAGGTGCTCTTGTGCACAATATGTGTCCTTCCCCCCGCCTTTACTGAGATATAACTGACATACTGAGATATGACTGACATTAAGTTTAAGATGTACAACATGTGAATTTGCTACACTTATATATTGCAAATATGATTACCACCGTAGTGTGAATTAACACCTCCAACACTTCACATAATTACCATCCTTTTTTGTCTGAAAGCATTTAAGATCTCTCTTCGAAACTTTCAAGTATATAGTACAGTATTGTTATCTATACTCACAATGCTGTATAATAGATTCCCAGAACTTAACAATGGAAATTTGTACCCTCATTCCCGCTCCCACTCACCCACTCCTTACCCTTGCCAGGCCCTGATAGTCGACGTTCTACTCTCTGTTTCTACAAGTTTGGCTTTTCCATAGCTGTTTTTTTATTTTTATTTTATTTATTTTTTCTCAACATTAGTAGAGAAATTTTACCACTTGGGACATTTTCCATGTCTGAGGAAAGTTTGGTTTCATGACTGGAAGAGGAGCTGTTACTGGCATCTGGTGGGTAGAAGCCAGAGGTGCAGCTAACCATCCTACACTGTACAGGACAGCTAGCTCCTGACCACAAAGGCTTATCCTGTCGAGAGTATCAAACAGCGCCAAGGAGACCTTGGTTAGATAATTCTTTATTCTGGAGGGGTATCTTGTGCGCCATTTTTTGGTTAGCCACACTCTGGCCTCTATATGTTATATTGCATTAGCATTCCCTACTGCAGTTATGACAACCAAAAATATCTGCAGACATTAACAAATATCCCCTGATGGGGGGGGTGGATAACATTGTTTGACAGACACTGCCCTGGAGTAGCTAGCTCACAGAAAAGTGAGGAAGACAGAGAATTAGCTTAGCCCAGACAGTCATATTTCGTGCAGCAAAAAGAGGAACAAACAAGGTTCTATTCCTGAAACAGAGCATCAGAAAGTTCATTTTGCCTAGGTCAGTTCATGGAGTCTTCACTATAATATGGCTATAAAGTGGATCTTTAGATAAATAGGGTAACAACAGTCAATAGACAAAAAGGGAAGTCATTTCATTCAAAGGGAGAAAGTCATGCAAAGTCATAGCAGAGGGTGGAAAATGTGGCAAATGCAGGACGCGAGGACCTGTTCATGTGGTTTATCAATAGAGTGAGAGCAGGTGTGATGGTAAATTTCATGTGTCAACTTCACTGGAGCACAGGATACCCAGCCACATAGCAAAACATCATTCTGGGTGTGTCTGTGAGGGTGTTTCTGGATTAATATTTGAATCAGTAGACTGAGTAAAGCCAGTTGTCCTCCCTAATGTGAGTGGACCTCATACAATCAATTGAAGACCTGAATAGAACAACAAGGCAAAGTAAGAGGAGATTTCTACCTTATTGCTTAGGCTGGGACGTTGCTCTTCTCCAGCCTTCAAACTCCTACTTAGACATTGTTTTTTCTTGTGTCTTGAGCCTGCTGTCTTTCAGAGTGAAACTTACGTCATCAACTCTCTTCAGACATTCACATTCAGAATAGTACTACACATCACCTCTCCTGGGGTCCCCAGACGTAATCACATAATCTTGTGAGTCAATTCCTTATAATGAATCTCTTTAAATCTCTCTCTCATTCTCTCTCTCTTTCTCTGTCACTATATATATTATAAATATCCTAATACATATATATATATAGTTGTTATAAAATAACTACAAGTGAGATTAAGAAACATACTTATTATGCCAAAGATACAGACGTAGTAAAGAGAAGGGCCATATGCACCCCAATGTTCATAGCTGCATTGTCCACAATAGCCAAATCATGGAAGGAGCCGAGATGCCCTTCAACAGATGACTGGATTAAGAAGCTGTGGTCCATATATACAATGGAATATTACTCAGCTATCAGAAAGAACGAATTCTCAACATTTGCTGCAACATGGACGGCACTGGAGGAGATAATGCTAAGTGAAATAAGTCAAGCAGAGAAATAAAATTAAAAAAAAAAAAAGAAACATACTTATTGAAGTATACACATCCTATTGATTCTATTTTTCTGGAGAAACTTCGGTAATGAAGGAAGTGAGAGATCATGTTGGAGAAAGAATGAGCAGGAGAATGAGGCTGGAGTCAGACTATTTGGGCCTCATGTAATGAGCTGAGATTTTAACTTATTTTTTAAATGATATTTTGAAATATTTTTCCTGAAGGAAACATGAGCTAATATAAATTTTTGATATGTTTGTTATTTTTCATGTGTTATTTGCCCAAATGAGGGATGCCAATAAAGGATTAGAAATGCTTGTTCATGAGTTTATTGGTTTGAGGAAAGGGTTTTGTTGACAGTGTAGAGTACAGCCAGGTTGGGGTGGGCTGGAGGCCTATGAATGAAAGCTCCTTTTGCTGGAGATGAGGCAGGAGATGATGGGTATGGGTTGCTAATCGTAGAATTAAGGAAGGTTGCTTAGACAAAGGGAACAACACACGGGATATGATCAAAATATTGGGGTCACAGTAACTCTTCCCTCTTCAACATTATATCATATAATTTACTCTTTGTGTTCCAACATGGCTTCTTGATTCAAAAAGATCCTGTGTAATGAATCGTTGAACACTACATCAAAAACTAATGATGTATTATATGTTGGCTAATTGAACATAATAATAATAA
Source organism: Ailuropoda melanoleuca (assembly GCF_002007445.2). Lineage (NCBI taxonomy): Eukaryota > Metazoa > Chordata > Mammalia > Carnivora > Ursidae > Ailuropoda > Ailuropoda melanoleuca. The sequence goes on from NC_048224.1 coordinate 115,929,026, forward strand.
AAATAAATAAATAGAAGAAAAAGGTCATATTTACATTCTGTTTCATTTTCCTAAGAACAAAGGTAATTTGAGAAAGTCAACAATATATCTGTTTTCTTCACTTATCTCCTTCCAGACAGTTTCTAAACCATTCAGCTAACATTTAATGTAAATACATAAAATAAATATCTCCTTCTACTTTGTTTTTAGTGCCAAATATGAGTTTAAAGGAGTACTCCTGGGGCACCCAGTGGCACAGTTGGTTAAGCCTCCGATTTTTGGTTTCCGTTCAGTTTGTGATCTCAGGGTCCTGAGATGGAGCCTGCATCAGGCCACGTGCTCAGTGCAGAGTCTGTTTGAGATTCTCTCTTCCTTTCCCTGCCCCTCCTTGCTTGTGCACACTCTTTCTCTCTCTCTTTCTCTCTAAAATAAATAAATCTTTTTTTTTTTTAAATGAAAAAATAAAGGAACTCTCCTACCCCCAACTGAATACACAGGTCACTTGTTTCTTACACGGAGCAACTAGCTGCAGTTACATATTTGAAAAAGCCCTTGTGGGCGGGGAGTGGGGGGGCAGATTTTGTTTTCCCCTGGAAAAAAATTATGGTACTTTGATAACTAGGCAAATTATTAGGCCAATATCATCCATATTTCTGCCACGAACTGTATAACACGTTTCTAGTAGGAAAACAAACACTAGAGCTGAACGTTAGGAAGCAAGCAAGAAGGTTTTCGTTTTCTCTGTATTTTATCTGAGTTAATTGAGTGAGTCCAATAAAACCTTGGAGGCAATCATTCCTGAATTATTATATGCTCCCGACTACACCCGGGAGACACATCCACTGACAGAAATACAGGGGGCTGTGGAGCACTTCACTTAATTGGACCAATGTTATGAGCTAACATTAAGCTTTAGTATGACAGAGATTGTTTTGGCAATTCAGAAAATCTAAGATTTTTACTAACAGGTAAGTAAATAACTGTCTGAATCACAGTCCTCATGATCTTTAGAATGGCTCTAGGCAAAAATGTGAATTAAAAGTCTGTTTTAGCAGTTTTCACCTAGCCACCTATCATACTCCTCTTGGTAGAAAAGACTTAAACTGCTCTGTTTACAAATGTGCACAATTGAACATCAGTGTGTTACTTCTGTAAGTATAATGGTTTTTAACCTTATTTGTAGTTATAAAATAAAAGGTTCTGTTCAGTTTAAGAGACTCATGTTTTCGAAGCAGGCAGGTTAAACATTTAGCTGGCATAGGTATCTTTCAGCCTCCCCTGTCACTGTAGCTTGTGCCTTGCCTTCAGGCCTACCACAGAGCAGCGGCTTACTACGTAAGGCACAGGTGGATCATGATAGAATGTTATAGAGAAGAAGGGAGAAAGAGAAGAGGTTAATTAGATATTGCAGAGCTGTTAGTGCTCCTGGCAAGTTAGATAGAAACCGTACTTATGCCCTCCTGCATTCATCTTTTATTTTGGGCACGTCACTGATGCTGAGACTTGTGCTGTGTTTCTGGATTGGTGTATTGACCCTACTTGATTTCGGAGCAGGTATAGTATGTTGCTGAAATATGCATTTTTTATTTGACACTCTCTTCTGAATTATGATTCTGTAAGACACATTTAAAAAGGCAGGCTGTTTATGAGAAACTATACATATACATACACACACACACATAAAGAAATATATATGTATTTCTTCCTGAAATCATGTAATCATGTGAGAGTATAAATGTTTAATAAGTTTTGTAACAACAGTGATAATTCATTCTAATATACAGCAGAATCTGAAAGAATGTCATTTCAGACTAAACTTGAGAACCATATAACAAAGCATTTAATGCAGATCCATGGCCTATCTCTGACCAAGGAGGAGAAAATATCCTCTTACAATGCACCAAAGTCTTGTCTTGTTTTCATTCTTTATAAAAGCTGACATATCAAATAAAGTTCAATCAGGAAATGTGAAAGGAATTAATCAATTTTACTTTTATAGGGAATAGGAGATAACTTCAATACTTCCTCATCCCCCAGGCTGAAGTTTTAAATGTTTAGCTAATTTAAATGTTAATGCTGTTATCCAATAAAAAGAACCAAGTTTCCATTGAGAAAGAGCTGAATCTAGGACTGGGGCAGGAAATATAAAAGGTGAGCCATGAACATTTTCTGATAGTAGGAGTGAAGAAGTGTTTAAAAAAACACAAATGATTGGACTATGTCAAAGGGACACAGAAGTTAAGTGAAAGAGCTTCCAATGTCCAAATCAGAAAAAATTAGTAACAAAGTAAATAAAATATTATCAAATTTTAATCTACAGTATGAATATCTATAGATCCATACTGATATAAATACATACTTGAATAAATAAAGTGATGGGGAGTAATAGACAAATCTACCATGAAGAAATATTTCAAATAATTTGTATAGATATTTCCCCATCAAAGAGATGGAGTGCAGATCCTCACATCTTTAGTGAAGACTACACATAATGACATTGTTCCAAAGAGAATAGTATGCAAATGGGCAGAAGAGTAACTATAGAGTGGAGAAATTTGACAAATACTATGTTAACCAGGTGGTTAAGTTTTATATGAACAGTGATAAGTTAAGTTGATGCATACACCCTTGATAGGACATGATGAGAATACTTTACTTCAGTGGTCTTTCATCACAAAGTCATAGCCTCAGTCAAATCATGAGTAAAATATCAGGCAAATCCTAATTGAAGGATGTTCTGCAAGATACTTGACAAGGATTCTGTAAGCTGTCCAGATTCCCCAAAACAAGAGAAGTCTGAGAAATTGTCATAGCCAACTGAAATGTAAGGGGACATAGTGGTACCTTGCATGGAATCTTGTACTTGGAAAGGGACATTAGGTAAACACTAAGGAAATTTGGTTAAATTGTGGGCTTGATTTATCAATATTCATTCATTAATTATAACATGTTAGGCTAAGGAAAACTAAGTGTGAGATATATGGAAACTCTGGACTTATATTTGCATTTTTTCCCTAAAAAATCTAAAATGATTCTGAAAGAAAAAGTTCATTAAAAATTAAAATGCAATTAAATTTTGGTTCTTCAATCATAATAACCACAATTCACATGCTTAATATCTACCTGTAGCCGTGAATATTGTATTGGATAGCCCAGATATAAAACATGGCCTTCATTGTACAATTGTATTTAGTCCTCTGGGCAGTGTTGTTCTAGACTTCTATTTCAGCCTGTTTCTTCTCTCTTTTCACTAACCCAACCTCCATACTAAGGTTTAAAGTTCTAGATCTAGGGATGAAAATACTAGAAGAGATATGCCTGGTTTTCCTTTGTTCTTTTCACATTTCAGATATTTACATTTAATAGTCTTAGTTAAAAATTTAAAACATCTGGTCTTATTATTTTTATAATTAATTATTATTTTTAAAAGTATATTTGGTGTCCAACAAATGTTATGAAGGGAAGAAAAGATTTTCAAAATATATTTAAATACCTTTCCATTGGTCTCTAAGAAATTTGGTATTATATTTGCCCAAAGGTTATGACACCTCTGGGAATTTTGCTTATTGGCACAGAACTGTGTATCTTCATCTAGCAGATTCTGAAGTAAGTAAGTAAATAAGTAGGTAAATAAATAAATAAAAAATAAAATTCTGATGCAATAGTGTCTATCATGTTTATTATACATAAAATATCTCCTATTTCATCCTGAAATAAAATCCTGAACCATACATGATATTAGCACAAATTTGGCCACCCACAGTCTTAATTCATACAGTCTAGATGTCATACTCCAAGTATAACTGAAACCCCGGGCTCCCATCGTTTCTGAATGCTTCTTTAGAGGATTTAGAGGCATTTCTTTCGAGGAAATTTCTTTAAAGGAAAATATGTTTTCATCCTTATGAGAGGCATAAAAACAAAGAAATGCCAAAAGAAAACACCGTAAAAACGTATGTTTATTTATTATACTTCTAAATCAATAGAAGTCAGAACAATCTTTTAATTTGTAATGAAAAAAATAAGTTCTTTACATAAAATCTTTTAATTTGTAATGAAAAAAATAAGTTCTTTACATAATAAGTTCTTTACATATGTTTATTTATTATACTTCTAAATCCATAGAAGTCAGAACAATCTTTTAATTTGTAATGAAAAAAAAGTTCTTTACATAAAATCTTTTAATTTGTAATGAAAAAAATAAGTTCTTTACATAAGTTCTTTACATAATGTTTATTTATTATACTTCTAAATCAATAGAAGTCAGAACAATCTTTTAATTTGTAATGAAAAAAATAAGTTCTTTACATAAAAGCGGCATTCTCCATTGAAGTATGATTGTCAGTAATAATCTGCTCCTTGAAACTATGAATTATTTTCAATATAAAATTTTCTTTAAGAATCATTCCTAAAATTTCTTATTTTCTTTTACAGAAGTTCACGTTGTCCCATGAGAGCTTCCTTATAATTCCAGGAATACACATTGTGGTTGTATTCATTAAATTAGAGTACTTTGGTCTAAAACCAAAATAGGAATTATTTTCAGGTGTTTATATAACCTTTTGAGTTAAATATTATAATTCAATACTTTATAAAATTTATTGCATCATCAATTCCACATACAACTATTTTATATGGGTTTTGAGGCTTCTGTTTGCTGAAGGTTATAGGACATTTATGTATCTTGGTGATTAATGATTAAGTTTGATTGGGTCATTACTGTGCACATTCCAAACTGTGCCTGTCTGGTGAATTGCAGCGCTTGCTTCATAACACGTGTCTGGCTGGGATTTCCTGAAGGGCTTCCTAGAAGAGAACTTAGGCTAAAGGAAAACTTGAGCATATATAATTTGATCCAGTAAAACCGTCTCACACCTCACAAAAGGCACAGGAGTGTTCATAGACAGTGTTATCTGCCACTCTGAAATATGTCTAGCTTAGCTCCATAAATTAGTGAATAGATTCTACAGAAAGGACCATTTGTTAAATTAAGAATAACCTTTTCCTTTGACCTCTCTAAGACATTGGCAGGGTTAGGACTTGTTTCAGTATTTTTTAAAAAGATATTAGGGGGAAAAAAGTCAGGAAAAAGTCATTATTTATGGGCAAGATTCCAGTTCATTTTTGGTGGTAGTGGGGTGATGATGGCCAGTGGTGATGTAAACATGTGTGAAAGTGAAGGACTTGGAGAGACAGGCAAGATGCAGCAGTGGTACTAGAAACCTACAGTGGCTGATAGTATAGGCTTTGGGGCTATGAAACATACCCTGGAACATCTCAAAATATTTGAAGGGAACTTTGAAATGAAAGGAAGTCCCTATTTCAAATGAATTTCAGTCACTGTTATTGTATTATGTTGTGTGCCTTCTAGCTGATGAAGAAAACAAAACAAAACTGGTGTACAGAGATAGGATGTTATAGGAATATTGCATTTTGAACCAAAAAATACTAAACACATCTAACACCTTATAACATAAGAGATGATTTTATAGGCTTTTTTTTTTAACATAGAAGAGTTAATTTGGGATTAAATATACATCTTTACTTTCACCACTTATGGTTTCTTAAATAAGAGAAGGATGCAGGGTTTCAACACACTGTATTTTCCATAGTAAGTTTGTTTTGCTACTCTTTTTATACATACCGAGCTAAAGATCAGTTACTTTGTTGTCTGTTCAAGGAAATAAAGATGAAATCAGCAGCAGGGTCCAATATTGTAAATTGCCCCATTGTATCTTTACTTCAAAATGGACTAATAGGATAAAATATATTCCACCTTTTCTTTCTGGTTTAGTAAAGATACATGACTTCCCTGTAGGAAACTTACAAAGAAAATGAAATCGTTGACATAACCTAGGGTGCCTCAACTGGATGTAATAGTGCTTTAAATTGAGTTTTTGGTTTTCCTCTCTTATTTTGTATTACTTGAAGATTTTCATTCTCAATTTGTCACCCACGTGGGAGGGAGGAAAAATGAAGAGTGCTGAAACATGGGGCTATTTTCATTATCACACCAGACATTCAATGGGATCTCTGTGTTCCTCCTTCCTTTATATCCTTTACTACCAGGGATCCTTACAAGCCCCAGGTTAACTTTCTCAGGGAAGGTAATTAAAGGAACTGGTGGCTGTTCTCTGTCCATGGAGAGATAAGTATATAATCAGTGGTTCAACAATAGAATGATACAGGCCCATTTTAGCAGGTGATTTAAACACAACAACTGTTGGGAGTCTAAGAAATAGATCCCCCAAATGAATGTGATTTCAGTAACTGTTCCATCAACCCATGATTTCAAAAAGTCGAGTAGGGAGTCAATATTGTTTTTCAAGATATTTTCATGTTTGAGTTACTTGCTGAATGTGCTATGTTACCTAAAGTTTATTTTTCTTTTTTTGAGGTTAGAAGGTTATACGCAAGCCTCCAAAATGTTTGTTTTGTTTGTAGTTTGTATCTTGTGTTTTTCCAGGAGGTGGTGTGTATCATTCTCTCACATTCATAGTATCAGGAATAATGTTTTATAATTAAACAAGAAACTCAGTGGTTTTATTTTCCTTTATTTTTATGTTATGTTTTCCTTCCACCTAGGACTTCTTAAAGAGGGACACAACATATTGTCATAAGGACAAAATAAATCCCTTTAATTTTTAAATGTAGAGTTAAGGACTACTTCTGTCACTCACAAGCCTTATGGTCATGAGGAAAGTCATTTTATCTGTCGGAATTTATTTTGTTTTCATCTAGTGAAAATTAGTGCACATATCAGCTTTCATCACTAAATTGAGTATCAAGGTAACTTTGTAAACAACAGTGCTTATAATATATAAAGATTAATACTACAGCTGACACACCAGCTCCAAAGAGAACACCTTCAAATCTGTTTTCTTTTGCTCAGTCAAGGTCGTAAAAATTACATAATTGCTTCCACTTTCAGTTCCAAAACGTAAAGAGCTTGGAAGTCATTACTTCCACCTTGGTCACAGGACAAACTACCACTCTGAAACTTGGATTTAGAAAGGTACAGCTGGGATCTGCTTACCTAGAGCAGAAGCCGATGAAGCCATATGCTGGTAGGGACACTTACATGGTAGTGTTGATGAATAGCCGAGGCTGAGTGTGCACTAGTGTGAAAATGAGAAATGTATGAGGACTGCAGTCTTGGTGTGGGGAGGAGCTCACACTTGCTTGGGCTTTGCCTCCTGCAACTCACGGTGAAGAAACTGATACAGTCTACTCGTGACTCTGGAGGGGAGTAAAAGTAATCCTGGTTGACACATGTGCAGGTTCTTCTGCAGAGCAGAAGGGACAGACTTCATGAGGGACAGACTTTTCTAGAGATCTTCCCCACAGATGTAGGAGTGTATTTCTCTCACTCCAACCCCCTTTAGCCCTCATATGTCACCAAGAGGAGGAAAGACAGAAAGCTGTACAATAAGAAAAATTTGTGAAGCCCAGAGACATATGCCCATCAACAGCTGTGATCTAATTAGAAGACAATAAGATAATCCTCTTCTCCCAAACATTTGCCAATTACCAACAGGACTCCAGTATAATCATAGTGGATTGCAGCTGAAAGAGTGGCAAGAGGCAGACTTAACGAGAGAAGCAGTACTTAGGAAACGTCAAAGTCAGGAGGGAAGAATGAGGACACTAGAGAAATTTGAAGTCTCTGACACTTGTAACTACAACATGAAGAAGAACAAAACTCACCTTTTAGCCAAATGAACATAAATCCCCATACTGGAGTTCTGTGTACCACAGTTCCTATTACCTGATACAGCATATCCAACTTTCAAGAGAAAGCTACGATGCCCACTAAAAGGCCACACGAAACACAAACCCGGTCTGAAGATGCAAAGCCAGCCCCAGAACCAGCCTCACAAATGACATAAATGTTGTAACGATCAAACAGGGAATTTAAAATAATTACAGTGAATGTGCTAAGGCTTATAGTTGGTCAAGTAGAGAAGGTAGAGGAATCAGTGGGTACTAGAAGTAGAGAAATTGAAATTCCATGAGAGTTAAAAGGTTATATTAGAATTTTAAAAATACTGTAACGAATGAACAGTGTCTTTGATAGGCTCATCAGTTGCTGGATCTTAGGATGAGAGTGTTCTGTTTTGGTTAGGAACCTCCAAACTGTCTTTCCAAGTGTCTGTACCATTTTACATTTCTACCGGCAATGAATGAGACTTCCTGTTGCGCCATATCCTCACTAGCATTGGCTGTCGTCAGTGTTCCTGAATTTGGCCGTTCTAACGTGTGTACCAGTACCTCATTGTTGTTTTAACTGACATTTCCCTAGTGAAATATGATGTAGAAAATCTTTTCATGCTTTATTTGCCATCTTCTTTGAGGAGATGTCTGCAAAAGTCCCTGGCTCATTTTTAGATCAAGTTGTTTGTTTTCTTATTGTTGAATATTAAGAGCTCTTTGTAAACTTTGGATAACAATCCTGTGTCAGATTTGTCTTTTACAAATATTTTCTCCCAGACTGTAGCTTGTCTTCTCATTCTGTTGACATTGTTTTTCATAGAACATAAGTTTTTCATTTAATGAAGTTCATATTATCAATTATTTCTTTCATTGTCCATGCTTTTGGTATTATATCTAAAAAGTCATCACCATGCCCAAATTTATCTATGTTTTTTTAATGTTATAATTTACGAATGCTATAGTTTTACATTTTACATTTAGGTGTGTGATCCATTTCCAGTTAATTTTTGTGAAGAGTGTAAGGTCCGTGCCTGGATACATTTTTTGTCATGTGGATGTTCAGATGTTCCAGCACTATTTGTTAAAAAGGCTGTCTCTGCTCCATTGTATTGGCTTGCTCCTTTGTCAAACATCAGTTGACTACCTTTATGTGGGTTGATTTCCTGGCTCTCTGTTCTGTTCCATTGATCTATTTATCTATTTCTTTCCCAATACCACACTGTCTTTGTATATATAAATCTTTGAGCTGTAAGAAATACCCCATTAAAATTTAAGTTAATTATCTTTTGGTTTAGATTAATTTATTATTATTTTTTATAGATTTATTTAGTTATTTGAGAGAGAAAGGGTGCATGTGAGCAGGGGTGGGGGGTGGGCAGAGGAAGAGAACCTCAAGCAGATTCCCCACTGAGTGCAGAGCCCTACATGGGGCTCTATCTCAGGACCCATGAGATCATGACCTGAGCCTAAACCAAGAGTTGGGCACTTAACTCACTGAGCCACCCAGGTGCCCCAATACTAAAATATTTTAAATACCAACATATGTAAGAAGCTATAAAATAGATCATTTAAAAATACCTTTTCACATGTACTATTTGGGCAAATAGCAAAGTCTATCTTAATTTGTATAGTTTTCAAAATTAAATTAATTCTAATTTGTAAAGGCTCTCTATAAGTCTAAGATTTTCATGTTTCACAAACTCCAAGTATTCTTTATACATCAGTGTTTTACTATTATGAGATAGTTGTGTCTGAATGTCCAGAAATACCAATGTAATTTTATGTCTGGATTTTTTTTCTCCCCTTCTGTTTCATGGATTACAAAATATCAAATATATCATGGGATATAACTGAAATGAATCAAATTCTGGTGTCCCAACACAAAAACTAAAAAGGACACTACTTTTCTTTTAATCAGCATTAGGGTAAGCAAGGAGCACACATGCACTAAAAATCAATGGAGACAGGCTCCTAACACTGAGCTGACAGCCAGAATTTGCTCAGCCATCTCTATCTGCTGTTATCATCCCTTTCCATGTGTTTTGTTGTTGTTGTTAAAACAAGCAGGCCCAAGGAATTCCTGAAATTCTTTTACTCTTAAATTTGTAGACTGTAAGTCAATGCAGTGTTCTTCGAACTGCCTGAAATTAGGAGCTCAGAATTTGAAAGTAGGAAAGAATGTTTGTATTTGGGGATTTAATGAAGAAGAATGTTGACTAGAATGCTCTAAAGCAATTTGGAGGTAGATAACGGTTGAGAAAAGAGAAGACGCCACTTTAAAATTCCTTTATGGATGGAAATGATGAGATATTGGGGAACCAGAATTCCTATGCCCTCAGAGGTCCTTCTAGCTAGACTAAGAAACAGATTGACATGAGACAGATTAACAAGAGAAAATCAAATTTAATAACATACATAGGGGGAATCCACATAGACATGGGAATTTCAAAGACAGGCAAAATGAGGTATATATGTCATTCTGAACTAAGGAGAAGGGTATGGGGGCATGGAACTTCAAAGGAATGCACTTCACAGGGAATAAGAAGACCAGCTGTTTGGTAATTACATGTTTGCGCTACCATACAGATGGGTCACTCAGATAAAAATTCATCTCCGTTACTAACCCTTGCTTTGGGAAAGCCCCCCAATTTAGATTCTTCTGCATGGTTAAGGGAGGGACAAAAATTTCTCAAGAGTCTTCTGCTCAAAATAATCTACATGCCAAAGTGGCACATTCTGAGGGACCTGTCCTGAATCTCTTCAGAGAGACGTTGAAGAGAGGCACGCCAATACTGGCTCAAATAAAAACAAAAGATATTCCCATTGTAATAGATAGAATTCTGAATTATCAATTTTCAGCATAGTCAAACTCAATCATTCTTGAAAAAAACAGAGTACAGTACTTATATAAGGGTATGCATTTGAAAGAGTTTATGAAAATACATATGTATTTCCCAATAGAAGAAATCTATTGTTTTAGGTACTATTATAATACACAATGTGAAACAAATGAAACAATTAAAGAATACTTCAGTGTTTCCCAAAGCTTTTAAAAGCTATATCATATTTATTGAAAATAAAATGTTATAGTACTTCAGGGAATAAAACAAGTTTCCTTTCCTACTAACAAAGTAATGGATTTTTCTTATTTTCAATAAAATTCCGCATACTATATTTTTATGGAAAGAAAGAAAATCCTAAAATATGTAATATATTTTGTAATATATATGGAAGTCAGTAAATTAATGATTAAGAATAATAAATTAGCGGCACCTGGGTGGCTTCATCAGTTAAGGGTCCAACTCTTGATTTCAGTTCAGGTCATGATCTCCGGGTAGTGAGATAGAGTCCAGCATTGAGCTCCACGCTCAGTGGGGAGTCGGCTTGAGTGTCTGTCTGCCCCTCACCCCACTCACATGCACTCTCTCTCTCTCTCTGAAATAAATAAATGAATCTTTTTTTTTTAAAGATTAATTAATCTAGGCCAAAAATATTTTAAAATATTTAAAATCTTTTAGAAGTATCATATAAAATATTTTGAAGAACAAATATTTAGTGCACAAGCTCTTCAAACAAATAATAAAACGTATCCCAAATAAACAATTTGTCATGATAAGATATATGAAAATAGAAAGATATAAACTATTAAACCTATTTTAAAATCAATGCTTGACTTTCCTAAGGTATAAAATATTTCAATTTTTAGGTTTTAAAAGTGATTATACTTTAATTTGTGTATGCGAAACACTCTCCCTCCAAAAAAACACTTGGAATGTAGGTAATAGTTGAGATGAGACACATAATAAGGAGTAAAGTCTTTATATTTTTTTGACTAAAATCAGAGCAATTAAGTTATAATTAGGAAGTGAAGATAATGGCCACATTAATTTATTCACAATTAAAAAGTAACAACTGACTTCAAGAAAGGGCATCATATACCTCACTGACAAATTTTACTTAAGCTTGTTTGTGGTTTTACTTGTAAATAAGCCCACTATTAACAGGCCTAACAACAGGCTCAGTCTGGCCCAGTTGGAATACAACAGGCACTCCCATTTGCCCCACACCTCCCTCACCCCAGCTCTCCCTTACTGTAGTCACAGTAGAGGCTTTAGCAATCTCCTCTCATGTCTTCTGGTGTCTTTGAATAACACCTGCTGGCTATAAGAAGTCCATGAAATTGTGATGCCAAGAAACTATCCTATTTGGTTTTATGCTCTATGCCGTTTAGAGTGATGATTACTGTTGTAGAGCTAGCTCTCTGTTCTTATGGCCTGCTTTTCCTCCCATACAAAATGTCTGAGCCACTGTTTTGGAGCTGGGAGTGGAAACAGAGGCCTACTTCTTTTGGAGTGACACTCCTGGGACAAAAGTAGGAAACAGGAAAGAGGTGGTAGGTTCCTGTCTTCTCGGTTTGCTTTGCCTGGATCAGAACATTTGCACTATGAGCAAGCTGGTATGATGGCAGCCAGGTCCCCAGTCCTTAGCCTGCCAAACCTGCAGTAGAGCCTTAGTTCTACAAGTGGAGACTGGGTTGAAGAAGAAATCCTACAAGCTCTTGGCTGCACTCACCTATAATTGATCCTCTGTAACATAACTGAGTGGGATGAGAAATGCTAGTAGCCTGCCTCTCTCATGGAGCTACCATAGCCTCTTTAAGTTGGGTGGAGAAATGGAGCCATGTGTTCTTGGATGCACCCACCAGAGTGTGCTTTCCCTTGTGTTGAGCTAGGAGAAGGGAGACAAGGAGCACATTGCAGTTTAAATGCCACTCTTCTTACTGAGTTTTAGCAGATATATTTTTTTAAATAAACCCTTTATTTTCTGTATGCTCTTAGGTTGATTTCCAGAGATAATCTATGGTTGCATTTTTTAGAAGGATTTTCACCAATTATGCCTGTTTCATTGGCGGGGGCGGGGGGAGTCCCTGCAGCGCTTCACAAAACTATTTTGAAAGTAGAACTCTCTCATGTAAACCTTTCATGGTGATACAGTTAAAATAATGCATGCAAATCATATTATGTTTCTCTGATTAAAAAATATTCATGCAACAAAATGTTGTATACCTTTTAAAACAGTTTTCACCTATTGTTTTATGTAAAACTGATCTTTTTATTATTCTTTTACTTGGGATTTAAAATATTAATTTATTTAATAGTCCATTTTAATCCTATTTACTTTGCTTCCTAATATGTATCCATTTTTTTCTTGATAAATAATTCAACTGAGGAAAATTAGGAAGCATTCCCAAGTTCACAGAATATGTAAGTGGCAAAGCCAGAGTTCAATCCACATAGTATGAAATTTGAAATCCATTGTTCTTTGTTACTATGCTCTAATGAGTTTATAGATCAAGTTAATGTGATTAATAAGAAGTAACGAAACATAGTTGAATGTGTTTTCGACAGTGTCCAGTAGAGATTATCTTATTTTCTCAAGGCGTTTGAGACTAGATCATCTGTAATGGGACCAATTTGGACACGTTGATGTGGTACGAAGATTATTTTAAGATGAAAACATCAGAAAGAAACAGAAGCTACAAAAAAATAAAAAGGACATATACAACAAAACCATCACCTAAACCTCTTTTGCTGACTTAAATGAAGCCCCACCCTCATTAAAAAAAATCCATCATAATTCTTTCCTGGAGGTTTATAGCCAGAAAGGAGAGGCACCACCCACACCTGGATGAGAATATATAAATACAACCTTATCAAAACTTTCTTGATCTTCCACTTGTTTCTTCTGTTTGTTTCTCATTGATCTCCTACCATTTGCTTTCTCTTGAGGTTCTAACTCCCTTTCTTATTCTAACTCCCTTTCTTATTATTATGATATATAACCCTTCGATTCTAGCCTTTCGGGGGGGTTACTTCTTCATGTGCTCTCTATATGAGAATAATTTTTGCCTTTTTTCCTGTTAATCTGCCTTTTGTCAGTTTATTCACAGGTTCCCAGGTGGAAAGGTTATTTTCCTTCCAACCCCTGTTTTGGAAACTAGATGGCTGGACCATGGTGATCAGGTCTATTGGGCAGCAGTAGTTCAGACTAGAGAACTATGAGAAAAGTGATTCGACCTGGAATTGAAAATTAGTCACTGGTAGAAGATCCTGATTCTATAGCAGTCAAATGCATATAAATGTGGCTTCTGGTGTGTTAAAAAGAAGGAAACAAGCAAGAGTGAGTAGGAAATCCAACTGTTAGGGCTTAAGTTTAGACTAATGATTCTAAGGGAAGCAAAAGAATGAAAATAATAGAAAGATAAATTTGCGCTTTAAATAAAGCCAAATTAATCAAATTATGTAAAAAAATGTCACTGAAATTTTGTCACTCAAGATATGGTGCAATTTTTAAAGCATGGTAAAAGTATCTTAAACTCTATTGGAAAATTTGGGGATTATCAATGCCATCCTCAGATTTCTGTGAATTTCTAGGATCTGGTTACCAGGTCATGTTCTCGTGATAAATATTTGGTGCAAAGTTTCTTTTGTTGAGTTAAGTTAGTTTACTAATTATCATGCAAATCCTTATACGCTGCCTCTATGCCGTAACATAGTCTGACAAGGTACTGGATCCCTTTGTCTAATGTTTTAAAACCACCACAAAATAGCATCATGAGAGGAGCCAGGGATGTGACATAAATAAAGCTTTGTAGCGATAGAAGTTTACATCATAACATTTTACATAGCTTAAAAATCTATTACGATTGCAAGTGCGCCTGAAAGTTACCGAACGAGCTCTTGTACCTCACATCTTCACAAGCTGTTCCACCGCTTATTATGCAGCGGTCTTTCATGGGCTTGCTTTATTTCCTCTTTCTCCTCTCTCCACAGCCCCTCCCCAGCAAAATAATGCACATCTCCACCTTTATAAGCAAAGAATTTCAATGCCTCTGTCATTATACCTTCCATTATTTAACTTCTATGGCATATCAAGGTATTTTTCTCAACCAAAATAATTTCTACCTTTATGAGAATTCTATAATCCACCAATATTTGTATCTGTGTGTGTGTGCACAGGTTTATACTTTGGTAGCATTTTTACATACCATTAAAATAGATTATGATTATAAAGTTACTCTTTACATACAACATTTAAAGACCTCCTGATGTGACCAATGCCTGATTTGTTGCATTATGCACAATTTTATCTATGTGTTCATATTTTACCCATCCTCCTTTGACATTCTACCAATTACCTGAAAATAGTCTGTGGTCCTAAGATATGTTGCCATGGGGTCATTCTGTTTCCTGAACTATAATGTCCTCTACCCAGTTCTATGCTTATCAAAACCAACCTCTATTCAACATCATGTTAAAATATACCAATGTTTCTGAGTTCTGTTTTGTGTAATAAAAACATTTTTTCCATGGTTTTAAGTCAAAAAGAAAATATCTAAAACAACAATAACAACAACAAGAACTCCTTACCTAGCGTAATAGTTTCTCTGGATCTTAAAGTTGAGATCACTTTAAACTATAAGGAAATAGAAAGGAAATAAATAGCTTTGATTTTCTAATCAATCAATTTGAAGTCCATAAGACTGATTTTTTTTTAAAGATTTTATTTATTTGACAGAGAAAGAGCGAGCACAAGCAGGGGGAGGGAACAGCAGGCAGAGGGAGAGGGAGAAGCAGGTTCCTTGCCGAGTGGGGAGCCCAATGCGGGACTCAATCCTAGGACCCTGGGATCATGACCTGAGCCAAAGCCAGATGTTTAATCAACTGAGCCACCCAGGCACCCATAAGACTAATTTTTTAAAACATTCTTCATCTGTATCACATATGGTAGACTTCTCTTTTGTAAATCTCTCCCATTTGATTAAAGAGATAAAAAATTATTAAAATATTGAATTGCTTTTGCTTGGGTTGTCTTTAAGCACTTATAATGAAACTTGAGAAATTTACAACTGTAAGATTGTTGGATTCATTAACTCAGTTGATTTCCCCCTTTTTGAGCAAGAAATAATACTATTTTTTTTCATTTGTGTTTATTTACTTAAAAAGTATGTGTGATTACATACATCTTCCCTTATTAAACTTCTATGTACTCTGAATATTTTGAGACGAGAGAAATCAGTTCCACTTATTTTGTCCAATAACTAACAATTGTACCGATAAAGAAGTAATTGTTTTATTTCTATTTAAATCATAACTTAAGCTTAATTTCTCTGTAACATTTTCTGAGAGTGAGATACTTTTCTCTAATTATCTGCTTTAAAGTAAATCTTGATAACAGTGCTGTTGTAGTCAGCTTTTATCTCTTACCATGTGTCATGTTCAACATAAGCAAACTGCAATGGTTGTTTAATAATTTAATTTTAAAAGTCAGGATTGGAGCTGAAGGGGAAGCATAAAAAGAAATTTCAAAAATTTCGAGGATTTTAGGGATTTTCCTCTTACAAGCCTTAAGAGGATCCCTCAAAGTTTTAGCAAAGATCTGACCAGGGTAGCTTGATATTTGTGTGTAATGGAAATGTCAGAGATGAGTTATTTGATTCCTAACAATAAATGTTCCTCTAAATGTCTGATTAGCTTACAAATAGTTACCTATAAATTTGATGTGGTTTAATGTGTTTTCTCTATTTTCTTTTCTAGCAGTAACTGAAATAACATTTTCACAAGAATAACTTATTCTTTTACTTTAAAGTTCTTACACTGAAAGGGAATAATTAATTTCAAAACCATTTTATTCTACTATGTGAACAATGCAACATTTATGAAAACTAAAAATTATCTGACTTTATATCACCATGACATAAGTGAGTAAATTTTGTAGCTCAAACCATCTTGGTAGTGCCTTAAGCATAAATTAGGGTATCCAATATTCTAAGGAAGAAGTCTAGAAGATTTCACATCAGAGGGTGTATGATAAGAGACCCACAGTTTGTATGAGATAAAATAAACAATATTTTCTTATGATCATAATGTGCAGCACATTATTTCCTCAGTAGGCACATCTATAAGTGTGTAGTTTGCCATATATATCATTAACCTTTTACATCTCATATTTCTTATGCTGATTCATTCATACTTTATTCTCATTTTGAAAGTCCACTTTAACCCTCACTTTAATATAAATCTTAAATTTGTTCCCCCATTATAATCTCCCATTCAATTCTTTATTTTCTTTTATATTTTATATAATTTGATGTCCTCATATTTAAATAATTTTTAGCATGTTTCCCTACCAATATAGTTTAAGTTTCATAAAGTTGAGGCTATGTATATCATATCACATCACTATCTTATAGAATCTCAGAATTATTTGAAATGTGAATGAATATCTAAATAACTTTATTTCTAAATTATTTGCTTTCCTTTTTTATTTTTATTTTTTTTAAAGATTTTATTTATTTATTTGACAGAGATAGAGACAGCCAGCGAGAGAGGGAACACAAGCAGGGGGAGTGGGAGAGGAAGAAGCAGGCTTATAGTGGAGGAGCCTGATGTGGGGCTCGATCCCATAACGCCAGGATCACGCCCTGAGCCGAAGGCAGACGCCCAACCGCTGTGCCACCCAGGCGCCCCTGCTTTCCTTTTTTAAATACAGTATTCATGAAGTTAGGATTTTCAGGTTTTAATTTTTTTTCTCTCAATATGATGAATGATGTTATGAGATAAATGAATTTTTACATTTGCATATTTGTTTTGTTTTACTTGTTTTCTCATTTGTTAAGTGTTGCAGATGTGTTTTTGTGTGGCACCAAATTAATTTTCATGAAGTTGCTATATTAAATTACATCCATATGCTACAGTAAAAAATTACAGTTAATTTGTCCTTTGTTGATAATTTTTTTTTTAAAAAGCATTAGTTATAAACAAAGCAAATTTGCATTTGCCTCGTTAGTGCGCAAGGAAAAAATGTTTTGACCATTTGAGGTTGTTTTGTAATTGTAAAAATTTACTTAATGTAGACATATCATTTTCTTGTGTCTTTTTCTTTTCTATGCCTGTTTTTCTCAAAATTGCTCCATTTAAGATTTATGTTGGCCCTACCCTAAAAATATAAAATCCAGATATGTCATGGACTATTGAATATAATTTCCACAGGAATGATGGGAGAACCTGACCATACTCTCTTCTCTCTCAAATAAAAAAGTAAAATCTTTTTTAAAAAAAGGAGTCAAAAGACTAGTATACTGAAGAATATAAAATACTGATGCAGGAAATTAAACCAGACACACACACACAATGAAAAAATGTCCATATTCATAGACTGGAAGACTTGATATTGTTAAAATGTCCATACTGCCCAAAACAATTTGAAGACTCAACGCTCGGGGCTCTACACTTCCTAATTTCAAAATACATTGCAGACATATAGAACAGACATATAGGCAGATATATATGGAACACACATATAGAACAGACATATAGAACAATAGAAGAGAATAGAAAGCCCCTAAATAAACCATATATATAGTCACCTGAATTTCGACAAGGGTGCCAAGAATACATAATAGTCTCTTCAACAAATGATGTTTAAAAAAAACCCTGAATATTACTATGCAGAAGAATGAAACAAGACCCTTATCTTACACTACACAAAAAAATTCAAAATGGATTAAAGACTGAAAATATAGATATGAAACTGCACAACTAGTAGAAGAAAATAGAGGGGAAAATGTCATGACACTGGTGCTGGCAAAGATTTCATAGATATGACACCAATGCACAGACAACAAAAAGAAAAACAAGCAAGTGGGACTACATCAAATTAAAAAGTTTTTGCAAAGCAAAGGAAATAACCAGCAGAATGAAAAGGCAGCCTGTTCAATGGGAAAAAATGTTTGGAAACCATATATCTGATAAGTGGTTAATCTCAAAAATAGAAAAGGAAAACCAATAACTCAATAACAATAACAATTAAAAAAAACTTGATTTTGAAAATGGGCTAAGGAATTGAATAGACATTTCTCTAAAGAAGACATACAAATGGCCAATGGGTTCATATAAAAAAAGGTGCTCAACATCATTGATCATCAGGAAAATGCAAATAAAAGCCACAATGATTCTGAATAATACACTGATCAAAGAGAAATCTCAAGAGAATTTTTTAAATTGAACTAAATGAAAATAAAGCACTACTTATCATAATTCATGGAAAGCAGTGAAAGCAATACTTAGAGGCAATTTAATAATATTAAATACATATATTATAAAAGAAGAGAGATTTAAAATCTGTAATCTACATTTCCCGCCTGAAGAAACTAGAGAAAGAAGAGCACATTATATCTAAAGGAAGGAGGAGAAGGAGATGAGGATTAGAGCAGAAATAAAAAAAAATTGAAAACAGAAACTTAATAGAGAAGATCAATCAAACCAAAAATCTCTTCTTTGAAAATATCTTTGAAGATTGAAAAGCTATTCAGGCTACCTGAGAAATAAAGAGAAAGTACACAAATTACTAATACCAGACAGGAAAGAGGGGACATCACTACAGATCCACTGAACATTAAAATAATAATAATAATAACAATAATAATGGAATAATATGAGTGATTCTATGACCACAAATATGATAACTTACATGACCAATGGACCAATCCCTTCACAATTTGCCAGAGCCCATATATATACATATATATATATATGCACACACGCAATCTGAATAGGCCTATATCTAGTACATAAATTTAATCAATAATTAATAACCTTCCAAAACAGAAAGCATCAGGCCCAGATGGGTTCACTGATGAACTCTATCAAACATTTAAGGAAAAAAATTATAACATTTCTTTACCATCTTTTTCAGAGGATAGAAGCAGAGAGGATGCTTCCTGATTCATTCTATGAGGCCAGAATTACCCTAATACCAAAACCACACAAAAACATTACAGAAAAATCACAGACCAATAGCTTTCATGAACATAGATATGAAATTCCTTAACAAAATATTAGCAAATCAAATCTAACAATGTATAAAAAGCATTAGACATCAAGACAAGTGGGTTTTATCCCAGGTAGGCATGGCTGGTTCAATAGTTGAAAAAATCAACTAACGCATCACACCAACATATTAAAAAAGAAAAATCACATGACCATATATCAATAAATTCAGGAAAGACATTTGACAAAATCCAATATCCATTTTGATTGAATCTCTCAGTAAGACAGCAAAAGAGAGGAACTTCCTCAACTTGATAAAGAATATCTACAAAAAATCTATAGCTATCATCACACACATAAAAAATTTGAAGCTTTCGCACTAAGATCACGTATAAGGTAAAAATATCCCCTCTTGCCATTCCTTTCAACATCATACTGGAAGTCCTTGTTAATGCAATAAAACAAGAAGAGTATAAAAGTTATACAGACTGGCAAACAAGGCATAAAACCATCTTTGTTCACAGATGACATGATTGCCTGTGTAAAATATCAAAAACAATTGACAAAAAATTTCTAGAACTAGTAAACAATTGTACTGAGTTGCAGGATACTAAGTTAATATACAAAAGTCAATCACTTTTCTATATACCAACAGTGAATAAGTGGAATTTGAAACTAAAATACTCAATACCATTTACAATAGTACCTGCAAAAATGAAATAATTAGGTACAAATCTAATACACTACATTGTACACTCAAAAATTTGGGAAGATGTTAAATTTCATGTTAAATGTTCATGCTACAATTAAAAAAAAAAAAGCTGCGAGTGAAATCTTCTAACTGTAGGACACACTTCTGTCTCTCATGCTAGCCAGGGAAGCTCTACTTCAGATAGTCAGGGTTTGGTGAAACAGATTAGAAAGCACTGTTTTAAGCCAAGTTGTGATTATTAGTGCTCATTTGTGTAATCATTAGTCCAGATGAGTACTTTTTACCATCTAATGTGTATACAAACCATTTGGGGATCCTGGTAAAATGTACATTCAGATTAAGTCTGGGAAGGTACAGATATTCTACATTTATAATTAGCTCTCAGGAGATTAATGTAGACTCTTCTCACTGTGAGAGCAAGGGGATGTATTATTTAAATCAAATTGTTTTATTTTACTTAAACATTGTAACATATATTTTGGGCCAATTCTGATACATATCACTAATTTACAATAGATTGTATTTTTCTTTAAGTTTTGTAATTAGTAATCATTTCTTAAACACATGAAAAACTGAATATTGGGGTGAGGCAGCTTGATGTGTATGGGCTGGCAATCATTAGAGAACACTGCCTATAATAAAAAGACTCTAGGTAATTTCTATAAAGAAGATAAATAATGGCTGACAAAGAATATGTAGTTATCACCAATTAATTCTTATGAGAATACACATAAGTACTGACTTGTATTCCTAATTTTCAAAAGAGAAATAATAATACATTAAATCAATATTAAATATTTCCCAGCAATTTATGAATGTTGAAAATATGGTACTTCCACCTCTTGGTAAAGAGGTATAGTAGCAAGGTGAGCGCTGTTTAAATGATTACATATCTTTTCATTGTTTTATATACTAATAATTGATGAGATCAGATATAAGTCATTTTGGTAGTGATACATCAAGTATTTGGACTCATTTGTGAATAACATTCCTTGTGTTGATCTTTTATGGTAAACAGTTTCTTAGTGTAAAATAGCTAACCTGTTTCTAACCCGATTCTCTTTATTCTGGTATCACTAGCACAAAAGATAATGGGAAATTACTTATTCAGTAAAAAGTGATTTCGGTACCCATTTTCATTATGAGTAAATTGAGGCTATTTTTTCTCTTCCTTTCATGTAAAATTGAACCATTTGGAGTCAATGTGCCTAGCGATGGAGAGAAGAAACAAGTAACTATCCACATAATTTTTTAAAGTGAATGACGTTTTACTACTTGGTAACATCCTGGGACTTAATACATCGTTTAATGTGATATCCATATGACTTCATGAACTAATTCATCAATTTGGTTAGGCAAAACAAAGAAAAATCAAATTTATATATGTATATATATAGTCCTTTTAGAACATGAGCTGTACTTTCACTTGCCTACCAGAAGTAGAAAAGCCAAGTCACTGAATAATATAGGAATGTTGAGCGTCTGATACTCGATACCTGTTTCTTTAAACAGTAAGTGATAACCAAGATGGAAAGATCATACCCTTGGTATAAACTTGTATCATGTGCAAATTTATGGGGGAATTGCCATATCTTATTTTTTAGAGAAATATAGCCATTTAATTTTTTTGTATAATCTTCTATTTTGTAAATGAGTTACTTTTATTCTTCTTTTTAAAACTGTAGGCCACTGGTTTACTATCATATAGAATATAGAATCTTAAAATAGTATGTTTTGTTAGAGATCGTGTCTTTCTTCTAACAATTTTACAAATTAATATCCTCAAATCACATTGATTTGACCGGAGTGACAAAGTGCCTGGATTAGAAGTTAGATTTAATGATCTCTAGTCTGATATTCATTGATAAAGTATACTGAAAAACATTTCAAGACTACTTTTACTGTACAAACATCAAAGTAAAATTTAACTAGATTATATCAGTGTTTTTCCCTTATGGTACCTCACAATATGTACCTGGTATAGATTACAGAACACAGAACATGCACACATCTACTCATGAATTCTTCAAAGGTTTTATAGACTGTTTTTCCTTTTTTCCTTAGGTGTTTTTCATTATTCATGCCATATAATGAATGACAGAGTCTCTGTTGAATATATTAAAATCTATAATATATTGATGGTGTTAAAATGTCAATTTCTTATTTATTTCTTGCAAGGAACTCAATGTGTATTATGAAACTAGCACATTAATCTTACATTATCACTTTGAGATAGTGGAAAACAAGTGTTATTTGACATATGACTTGACTTATGAATACGGAAGGGAATCTGAAATATATTTTTCAAATAAAAAGGAAGTTAGTGATAAAAAAGTGATTACACTTGGTGATAGTTAATTTAATGCATCAACCTGACTGGACATGGGGAGCCCAGGTATTTGGTTAAGCATTATTCTGAATATTTCCGTGATGATGTTTTTGGATGTGATTAACATTTAAATAAGTAGACTGAGTAAAGCAGATTGTTCTCCCTAATGTAGATGGGCCTCACCCAATCAGCTGAAGGTCTGAATAGAATAGTAGACTGGCCTTCCTCCCAGCAAGAAAGAATTCCCCTGTCCAGTGGCCTTATGCTATTGGTTCTGTTTGTCTGGAAAACTCTAACACATACTACTTACACACTGTGCCTTTTAGGTGAATGAGTGATAGCTCAGATAATTTCAGGTTTTTTTCTATAGATGATAATACCACCCCAACCATTTATTCTTCCATTAAAACTATGCTAAGCAGTTATGAGCTTAGAAAGATAGTTACCTAATTAACTCCCTCAACTTCCCTATGGAAATTAATGAATACTCAAAAAGAGTGTAAAATACAAATAGTTGAAGGGAATTTGGAATATGACCAGAAACACTGAGGAATTTGACCTTTCTTAGATCACAAGTTTTCTGGTAAAACATTGGGGTCGCAGTGGGAAAGATAGTCTATTATCATCTATGCACTCCTTTGAGTTTCCCTGTATTTCAGTTACCCTCTAAACTTTTTAGAGGAACTTAAACAATTGTTTCTTCATATATTCCCTAGACTCCCCACCCCTAACATATTGATCTTATCGAATTGAACACTCATAACCAGGAGCTTTAAAAAGAATAACTTTTCTTTAAAATGAGACCTATTCATCAGGTGTCATAGACTTTGAAGACAAAAGAGCAAGTGCTTCAATCATCAGCTGGCCACCTGTCCTGTACAACAATATATTTACAATCTAAGGTTTTCCCTCTGGGTGAGGTTGGTTACTGACAGATAAGGTGGAAATGACCAGTGTGGTCCATACTGTTGCTGGATCTCTGTATTCAGTTGTTTCTCTTAGGTGAGTAATTACTGTAATTGAATTGGGCCACAAAAGACCATATATATAGGAAACGTGCATTTTTTCTAACATTTTCATCTCCTTGCCAGAGCTTAGTCATTTTCATATTGACTGATACAAATTACATTATTGAATAATGTATTTTATGTGTTAAACCAAAACATATTTAATATCTTTACTATAGTTCAGATTATTTTCTGAGAGGTATTATTTATAATTATATTAATGACATTCTCTAGGAAATTTTCCATATATGTGTGATTGCTGTTTTCCTTTATCTCTGGGAAGGGTGGTTATAATCAGAAGTCACAGTAGACCATATTTATGAACTGTGTATCCTCTGAGAAGGGTGAGGAGGGCTTCACCTTGCTACCACTCCACCTCCATGCATTTAGTCCTAGGTTTCTTTCTAAAGTAACCAGAGTAATTTTACCCCCATCCTAATTCCATACTGTATGTTCATTACAGACTATTACTATTTGTGACACAATATGGTAGGAGATAGAAATAAAAATCAGTGGTTCTTCATAATGTAACTGATTATGAGCATATATTACAAGAAAGTTACTAAGCTCAGTATATTCTGAACGTTATTATATTTTGCTCATTCTCAAGAAAGATATACCTATAAATACCATTAGAAGATTTAAAATAAATTACATGCTTCCATGTAAGAAGACCAAGCACTGGGATCAAAGATCCCTACACAGACCTGCACAGCTTCAGATGTGTATTAGTAAATATTCAGGTTTATGATAAAGTTTGTGTATATCAATCTGTCCTACAACTAAGGGTTTAAAAAGAGGAATTAATATTCAAAAGTTAGGAAATAATGATGAAGAAAGAATATTCTGTAGATGTTCACAAGATAGAACACATCCATAATCATTCAAAAATATATCAACAGATAATAATAAACAGCAACCTATGAAAATGTATTCAACTTCAAAGAATGACAATGAACTCGTAAGACACGGAGGACAAACATTTGTCAAAAATCACCACCACAGTAGGGGCGCCTGGGTGGCACAGTGGTTAAGTGTCTGCCTTCGGCTCAGGGCGTGATTCCAGCGTTCTGGGATCGAGCCCCACATCAGGCTCTTCTGCTATGAGCCTGCTTCTTCCTCTCCCACTCCCCCTGCTTGTGTTCCCTCTCTCGCTGGCTGTCTCTATCTCTGTCAAATAAATAAAAAATGTTAAAAAAAAAATCACCACCACAGACTATGATTCAAATAGCAAACTGAACTCACAAAGACAACACTTGCCCCATTTCAAAAGACAATTTTAAATATTCAATGTGATATAGCAAAAAATGTCTAACAACATTCACGTTGCAGAGGCATTTGCCATTCACATGCCCAGTAATTTGGAGAAAAATCTTTAGATAAGGCAGACAAGACAAAATAAGAATAAAAACAAACTAATAGGGGTACCTGATGGCTTAGTTGGTTGAGCAACAAAGTTTGGCTCAGGTCACGATCTCAGGGTGGTGAGATTGAGCTCTGCATCAGCCTCCACGTTCAGTGGGGAGTCTGCTTAAGAGTTTCTCCCTCTGCCCCCCCAGATAAATAAGTATTTAAAAATTTAATAAAATGGGGAAAGAGAAGCCTACATAGAAGAAAAATGCTCAAAGTGTAATACATGAAAAGCGCTAGAATCCTTCCCATCCTGCAAATAAACATACATAGGGTAGAAGAAAAGATAGGTTGTTTGGCAGTTGATAACATATCTCAATCCTGTCAGTGCAATAGGGTTAATGAGTTATTGGCCATCATATGTCTTGGGGTGTGTTATAGTAACAATCTCAAATCTAATGGCTTAGCATGGCAAAAGTTCATTTCTCACTCACACTGAGTCTATCATGTTGGCAGCATGTTTAACTCATAGTTATTCTGGGATCCCGGCTGATGGTAGCTTCATCTTAGCATTTGCTTCCAAGACCACCTTGGCAAGAGAAAGAAAATGTGTTAAGTTATTCTCAGGCTTTGAAAAACCCCAGTGGAAATGATACATGCCACTTCTCACATTTCATTGAACAAAGTAAGTCATACTACTGTGCTCAATGTAATACTCTATGTTATTTCATTTTTCTGTATTCTCCCTTAATTTGGAGTTATGTCTACACATGTAGAGCAGACACAATAGCAATCATCACAGTGTTTGTCCTGCATGCGAATTGTCTCCGACTATTTTAAGGGATATTTTAGTCTATTTTAGTATGTTTGAGTGTTGCCTGAAAACTGCATTTCTAAAAAGCATGGTAGGTGGTGTTAATGCAGGTGGTCTGGGTATCAAACTTTGAGTGAACAAAAAAAAAGCAATCTAACCTTTAATGATGATAGCTTAGAGATCCCATCCTCTTTCTCTCTCACCACTTGCTTCACTGTCAGGGAGAACACCAGATATGAATCAAGACAGAAAATTTCGACATGGTAATGTTAATTGAAACTTCTAGAGGAAGGGGCTAAGGGATAAAACCTTTTTGTCAATGGAACACCTAAAACCCCTGTGTGTGTTGCTGGATGACTTTTTCTCTTTACAAAATTCTTTTCTCTCGTTGTTCTGAAATACTTTCAAGAAAATGGACTCTTATCCATTAAAAGTAGCTTCCTCCTCCACTTATGAAGGCAAAATGTTAACAGAATGGAACACAGGATAAAGAAGCTACTAGAAAGGTTACCATGGTTCTAGGATACGCAAAAGATGTTAAAACTTCCCGATTTTCTACTTTATCTCAACAAAGTAGGACATCTTTAAGGGGTTAGATTGTAAGCTCAGCGTAGTGCCCATTTACAGATTTTTTTCCCCTCAGAATAAATAATCCAAATAACCTCAATAGCTTAAACTGCTGTATTTGTCCTTTTATGCTGCTATGACAAAACACCATGGACTAGGTTGCTTGGAAGTAACAGAAATTTATTTTTCACAGGTTTTTTTTGCATAAAAAGTACAGTTTATTATATCATTTTGAAGCAAACATGTAACCATCATACAGGTAATGAAATAGTGTGTTGTTAACATCTCAGAAGTCCCTTTTTATGTATCCTTTCTTAATCACACCCACTCCTTCTTCCCTAGAGTAAACCACTGTCCTACCTTTAATAGTAATCACTTTCTCAAATTTCTTCATATTTTTACCAGTTAAGTATGCATTCTGAAACAATGTAGTTTAGTTTTGCCTCTTTGCCTTTATAGAAATGGAATCATATTGTATGTATCTTTTTGTGTCTTGATTCTTTCTTTCAAGGTTTTAAGATTCCTTCATGTTATTGTCTGTAGTTGTAGTTTGCTCATTTTCCTTGCTCTGTGATACGTTATAAGAATATTCACAATCTATCCATTCTGTTGATGGGCGTCTGGGACGTTTCCAGTTTCTGAATGTGATGAACATGCTCACGTGCACAGTGTGGCACGCAGCAGTTCTCAAGTTCAAGCCTGCATCGGAATGCCCTGCAGGGCTTGGTAAACACAGATTGCCAGACTCCACCATCCAAGTTCTGATTCAGTAGATCTGGGGTCATGTCCAACGATTTGCATTTCTAGTAAGTTCTCAGTTGATATCGACGCTGTTGGTTTGAGGATCATACTTTGATAAACACTATTTTGGATATATAATTGGGAATAGGTTGCTGGGCCAAAAGAGAAGAGAATCTTCAATTTTGCTAGGTAATGGTTTTNGGGGGGGGGGGGGAGAGCAGAGGGAGAGAGAGAAGCAGACTGCTCTGCCTTGAGCATGGAACATGATGCAGGGTGGATCTCAGTACACAGAGATCATGACCTGAGCTGAAATCAATAGTCTGACGCTTAACCGACTGAGCCACTCAGGCACCCCTCAACATGTGAATTTTGGGGGGACAGAAACATTCCATCTATAGCAACTGGTAAAACTGTGACCATCCCAGATTCATGAATGAGAATTTCAGGCTTTGAGATTCTAATCATATTCATTTTAACTAGAATACCATTTTATCTTTAATTTAAAGGGCTTCACTGTACTTATTCTACTTGGGTTTCTCATCTTCTAAAAAGCAAAACAAACAAACAAAAACACACCTATTTTAATTTCTCTTCAAGAGAGTGTCTTTCTGTCTATTCCCCAACTAGTTATTTAGCTTTGTGCTGCATTGTTAAGTTAACTGTCTTTACAAATTTTCTTTCCATTTCTTTCCACAGCAACTTGTAATTTTACCTCTCTCAGACTTTTATCAAGCTCCTGGTCCTAGTTGGTTATTTTTTTTTTATGGAATTGTTTATTTTCTCTTTTTTAAGGAATTTAAAGCATTCTCATTGTACTTCTATTTTAATGGATGTTTTGAATTTTTCCATAGACGTATTTCACACTAAATTTACATGAGTTTATATTTATGTGAAGGTCACTTTCTATATCAAATAAGTCCATGATGCATATGTTACTTTGTAACACTATAAGAAATTAGTCATCTCCAAATATCAACTATGACCTTTTCTCGTGCAAGTAAGTGAAAGAAAAAAAAAAACTGTTGGTCTATTTGCTCATTCATCCATTCTTCTCTAACCCACTTTATTCCTATATTTGCTTATTTTTCTGACAAAAATTCATTGACCACTTATAATGCTGGGTGCTGACTAGATAGAATAAAATTATATGAGTTATGCAAACAGGTCAGAATTACTAAAATTTAACTTGAGACACTAGAGAAGAATATTATGTAAGTATGAGTAGGGTTTAGAAGATGAAATGATAAGTGATTAAAAAGTAGTTACAGTCTAGAATAGAAATGTTCTTAATTTCTCAGTAATAAACTTGACTAATCATCCCAAAAGTATTTTGATATTGAACTATTTCAGACAAAGCGACACCATGATCATATCTGAATTTTAATAAAAATCACTCTGGTAGCTCTATGAAAAATGGGTTTAAGAGGCTGAAATCAGAGATAGGGAATAGCTTGGGGAAAAATTTTAATTAGCTATGATAGAAATTATTAGCTCCTGAACAAACGAGGAGTAGGAATAATTCAAATAAGGTGATAAATATCACGGGAGTAGAAGTGAACAGGATTTGGTAACAAATTGGATGAGGGATGAAGAAATAATAAAGAGTCTCAGTGGCCTGCCTCCCAATTTTCTAGCTCTTCAGACTGCATAGCTTGTTAGGTCCTTATTGCACAGAAAGGAAAGAGAGAAAGAAGAACTGAATACACACACTTCAGCCTGTATGAGATGCTGTATTAGCCATTCTGTGTGTATGAGTATGCAGGTATGTGTGTGCTGTCACATGTATTATCACTACAGCTACAACAGCTATCTAAAGAGTACCTCTTTAACCCTGACCAAAAGGGGGGGCAGGGCCACATTTGTGGCTCATTGTATGGTAGAAAATGTTTCTGAGATGCCTCTGAATATATATATACTCTGTGGTATTGGGAGAAGCCACCTACAGGGAGGATTGTCACCTTTAAACATACTGCAGAGTTACCCAAGAGAAAAACAGGGGGAGCCATTTACTGGGAAGGGTCCCACTCATGGTATTCTACTGCGAAGACATTAGAGAGGGTCTTGGGAGCGTGGAAGAAAACCAAGTGCTCCTGAACTAGGAGCTGGAAAATCCACCCTCTGCAGGATTAGGGACTGTAAGGAGTCACACCCAACAACAGCAGGCACTTGGCACAGGATTAACAGTACTATGGAGGAGTCTGGTACTGGAGAAAGTTTTGCCCTGAAGGAGACTGGACAGAGGAGATGAAGACAGATGGAGAGAAGAAAGGAAAAACTCTTTCTCCCCCAGTGTCCTTTCAGCACTCTCTATTGAGTGCCAGCTGTCATATGAAAAATACTGGCAAAGCATGCCTGTATTATCACAGAGCAGGCAGAGATGAGTATATTTGGGTATGAGAGGAAATAATTTGACAGCTGGAGAGTCCACACCTTTATATTTTTACTTAAGAAGATACAGCTAACCTTCTTACAAGTGAAGAAGTTTTCACCTCTCAAAATTAGGGGATGTATAGTTGTAACACTCATTTTAAGGAAATAATTTGACAGCTGGAGAGTCCACACCTTTATATTTTCACCTCTCAAAATTAGGGGATGTATAGTTGTAACACTCATTTTAAGGAAGAGGAATATACAACTATAAGGAAGGATGCAGAATAATATATATATTCTGCATCCTTCCTTCTTTCCTCTTTCTTTTCCCATTATTTTCTTTCTTTCTTTTCTTTTTCTTTTCTTTCTTCTTTCTTTCTTTCTTTCTTTCTTTCTTTCTTTCTTTCTTTCTTTCTTCTTTCTTTCTCTCACTTTCTCTCTCTCCCTTTCCCTCTCAAAAAAAGAAACAAACAAAAAATAGCAAAAAAGGAAAATAGGAGAATTGCAATGTAAGACTATTATGGTTACTATCTAAAATTGGTCACAGTGCATTAGTTGATATCTGTGATTTCCTATTACTACTATGCATTCTGTATTTCTCTGGCCTCAGTCAGAACATCAGCTGATAGGGGTTTTTATATGGGGTAGTGATGTAAAATTGGTGATGTAAAGATTGGATTGAGAGTCTCTCTGTCTTTCTCTTTTTACTATAGTTTCCCATCAACCTGTACTACTGAGTGTGGAAGTGCTAAAAGGCACCACAGAAAATCCCATAGATTTCAGACATAGTTGTCTTTCCCCTACTATGTAGCGGCAACACAGTATCTCCGTGGTAATTGACATCAAGTCACTTCAGCAAAGAGAAGAGCCTCTTTTTCTGCCTATTGATTCTGTAGTAAAAGAAACCCCAAATAGCCTGTGGCAGTCTCATCTTACATTTGAATTGAAATTGTGTCATGTCCCCTTGACATGTCTTGAGAACTTGTCATGTCTTAAGGACTAAGACTTTCAAAATAGCAGAGCTCACGGTTTCCACGATGGGAAACAAAAATTAGAATGGTTATTTGGGAAGAGAGCAGGAGCTAATGTGCTCTGATTCAAACTGTGTAAATCACATACTACAGCCTTTTAGGGTGTTTTCTCTCAATTGATGCCGTAACTGAATCTTCGACAAACCATTCCATTTTTAAATTAACTCAGTCATTCCTTGTGTGTTTCTGTATGTGTCAGAACAAGTTAATTCCATGAGCAAGAGCCCATTGCTACTCTTCCTTTGCTGAGGAAAAAAAATTATCAGAAGTATTGTTATGAATATGGGTAAGCCATTCTGACAATCCATGAATGATGATGTTGGCAGAAGTATTACATGAAGGGAAGACATATCCTTATACAGAATATGTATAACCCAGTGAAAACAAATCTCTGCCTGTCCATGATAGAAGAGGTGCAGTCTAATCAACAGCCACCAGGCTGACTTCCCTTCTTCCACAGTTGTGCCATATCTCACAATGGTCCTTAGCATTGGCCTCCATATTAACAAGATAGACCCTCAGCCATATTTTTGGTCAAGTCAACCTTGGTAAGGGAAATTCCATATTGTTGAGCTCATGAAGAGCCTTCATTTCTATCACCAGGATAATTTTGGTCACAGGCCTCCTGAGCCAGCCCTGGATGGATTGGGGAAAGATGATTGCAGACATCCATAGAGCATATTGATTTATCAGCTAATTAATTTAGAACCT
This sequence comes from Ailuropoda melanoleuca, assembly GCF_002007445.2. Classification (NCBI taxonomy): domain Eukaryota; kingdom Metazoa; phylum Chordata; class Mammalia; order Carnivora; family Ursidae; genus Ailuropoda; species Ailuropoda melanoleuca. The sequence goes on from NC_048224.1 coordinate 115,960,181, forward strand.
CCCCTCATTGTGAACACCTTTTGGTGGACATCTACAGTGGCACAAATATATTCACACAATTTATGCCAAGTTTAAAAAGTCCATCCACATACTTCTTTCCCAGATTTCCTTGTTACCAATCTTCCAATCCTTTTTCTTTCAAGGTCCTGATCATCCGGTTAAACCATTAACATCTTGTCTTAAATAATTTAAATATGTGCTTCTGGCCAGCTATCACTAGATATATTAGACAACTAAGTGCAGTACTTCCCACTGGAAGAACTACTTTGTTATTCTTTAGGGGTGACCGTAAGTGAGGCTGCAGTACTGGAACTGTCCACTTTTGGGTGGTACCAACATATCGTGCAAACATATATGTAAACTAGACTTGAGAGGTTGGTTTTTTTGGTTTGTTTTTGTTTTTGATTTTTTGAACATTTTTTTAAAAGAGCTTATTTATTTGAGAAAGAGAGAGTGGGGAGGGGCAGAGGGAGAGGGAAAAGCAGACTCCTTGCTGAGCAGGGAGCCCGATGCGGGGCTCCATCTGGGACCCTGAGATCATGACCTGAGCCAAAGGCAGTCGCTTAACTGACTGAGCCATCCAGGCGCCCCTTGATTTTGTTTTTGTTTTTGTATTAATCTTCAACCAACTAATTATAAGAAATAGTCCGGGAAGTCACATGCATGGATTGTGGCATAAGATTACAACAGCAATCAATGTTGAAACTGTCTGAATTACCTGCTCAGGCAACTTACTGGTAACTATTGGTTCTGCCCAAGCTTGGTTATAATTTCTTGGGTACAGACTGCTTTTTTTATGTGTTTGTTTATTACATATTCTAACGAAGTTTTATCAGCTGTCCCATAGAAAGCTTCCAAGTGGGTTGTGCAGGTGCTCCAGAAGGAGGTTTTCCAGCAAGTTTCCATAGCACCCCCATGGGTATTTTCCCAGTGGGTTCTATCTCTCACCTCAACCATCTTCTCAGCAAGTGTTTTGATATCATGTGCATATTTACTGCTTGCCAGCGTTGGCCTGCAACATTATGGATAACTTCTCTGTCAAGTGGTAAGGGAAGTTCTCCTATTTTCTTATAAGATATAAATTTCAGACCTGAGAGTGGAGCCTTCCAGTTTATTCCTTCCTTTGTACTCTGCCTCAGCCATACAGACAGTGTTTTTTGTCTATGTCTACTACTTTTGTATATTTAGGGTTTCTTTATGTATTAATATTTAATCTGTTATTAACTAGTTAATGAAAGTTTAAGTTAAGCTTCAATATTCAAATTAGTATGTGGTTTTTATTTCATGATTGAATCCTAAATGCATCATCTTCTCCCTTGAGGTCATTTCCCTCTCTAGAAATTCTGGGGACATTGCCAGTTGGTCATTCAAAACCAACATGTGGCAGGAACTATGACCAGTGTTATTGGGAACTCAATAATAAGCCAAAATGATGTAGCTTAACTCCTCTTTTTGCTTGAGGCATAGTGGTGGTGGTAGAGAAGGAGGAGGGGAAGGAGGAGGGGAATAAAGAAGACAAGGGGAGGGAGGAGGAGGAGGAGGAAGAAGAGAAAAGAACATTGTGCAACAAGAGGAACTACTATGGACATATGACAAGGAGACAATTTTCTAAGGTGTTAACATCAACTAGATATGGAAACTCTAATATTATATAGATGTCTGGAAGAAAATCAATTATAATTCATCCCCTATCACCAACCCCCCCCCAAAAAAACACAAAAAACTTCTTAGTATACTGCTTTTCTAAATCTGAGTTTAGAAGACATCTGCCTAAATGAATGAGCTATATAAGATTCAAGGGTATTGTTTAATTTTATTGTGTCCTAGTAGCTGCACGTCCAGCTGTAGACCATTCTTAACTGATAGATCATTGCTATTGATTTGGCATAATTTGGAGAAATTATGACTCTTTCTGTGCTCCCTATAGATAGTATATATTTTACCTCTACACCTTTCCCAGATTTTAGAGTACACCATAATCTCAGCAACTTATTATCTGGAGAAGTTCAGTAGGAATTAGCAAACACACTCTTTCATATGACAGAATAATATAAAGTATACAACAACTGGGGGTAAGTGCTGGGAGGAGATATCTGAGGGAAAGTCATTTGATTCTTCTTGTAATGCATGTTCTTCAATAAATTCAGAAATTCATCCTTTGAGACTTTACATAGAAACTAGTAATATGATTTTGATAGTTCCCACGCCTCTATACATGTGTAACTTTCTATACAATCTAGATACAGTGTTCATAATTCAAAATATCTAACCTCTATACATCTGTGAATAAAGGATCTGGCTGCAGTATTATCAAAAATCTACCACCAGGGTGCAGGATTACATTCAAACTACCAGAAGTAATGGAGTTCATCCAATTTAAATTTTGCAGAATATTTTTCCAAGCATTCTTTTGATATATTGTGTTCTAAATTACTAACTATCCAATACATGGCTCCATGCATTCATCTTTGCATACTTTTTATTTATTGATTCACGTAGTAGTTTTTTCACATGGAAGACATCATGAGTCTTATTTTCTTTTTTGTTAGAGAACAACAATTGAATACCCCTACAGAGCTCAACTATCTGGCAGCAAGAAACACAAAGACTACTCACAGAGAAATTAACTTTAAGGAAATAAGAAGGAATAAAAGAGAATAATAGAGTGGGCCTTGCTTTATATAAAGTAGGAGAGGTCATCAGCCAAGGAAGAAGAGAACGTTGCATGCAGAGAAATTTATAAGCAAATAGGCCAATTTGGAAAGCACTGGGTTTGTGGTCATTGAACTCAAAGCTTCTGTATTTCAATTGTAGTAAAGAGTAGATGGCCGCATAATGAATTTGTTGAGCTGATCAGGAGCAAAGGATAGCAACTGAAGACACTTCACTAGAGGTTTCTAATAACTCTATACTAGGCCATCTTCATTGACATAGTCTGTTTAAACTAGATTACCCACCATAAACCTGCTTAATGAGAGATTCTACAAGTTCCCTTGGTTTAGGCAAATTCTACATATGAAGTTACATTTGTTCAGCAGAACTGTAATCCTAGAGAATTTGGAGGTAACTAATTTACCACACAAAATTTTACAGCAGCAGTCATTCAGAATTTGAGTTGTACCTCAGGTTTCTTCGCGTCCAACATCTATATTCTTTGTAGTATATTTAGTTTATGAAACAAGATTTATAAGTAAAATGGTATGGATGGAATAAAAAAAATGCATGACTATCTTCACCTAAGAAGGGACAGAAAAGGGGAAGGGGAGGATACATGTAAACTTGGAAGTAGAGAGATGTGTTTGGAGAGGTTCTATCATGTGTACTTACTTATGTAGTCCGGGTTGAAAGCTCAAGATTGAGTCAGACAAATTCAGAGTGAACAAGACTCTCTAGTGTGATCTAGAGAATGTTACTTAACTTCTTCAAACAGAGTTATTAACTTCTTTCAGTCCAAATTTATTTAAAGTGAGTATGATAGTAACTACTTAATAGGGCCATTGCAAGAAATTTATCATCAGTCTTAATTTTCACATCGCTGCACACAGAGAACATGCTATATTTATGTCCCAATGAGTAAAATAGTTAAGCTTACTCTGGATGCTACAGGTTCCTACCAGTCACCTCAAAGGCTGAAAATATCAGTGACATAGAATACCTAGAATTTTCTGTGATACCCAAATAAATACATTCTTTAGATAAAGAATGCATAAGGCACATTGCTTGATACACAGTAGGTTATCAGTAAATAGTAGTTATTATTATAGAAGATTTTTCTCTGTGATTAAATGGGTCAGAATTTTTTGTTTCATGTTACTGTTTGGGATACCATAAAATACATACAGTAAAATGAAGAATTCCTCTCTCTTTAGAAGATCACATCTACTCCATATTTATTGAGTTTAAGTTAGGACAAACACGTTCCTCTAGTACATTCAGTTTTCAGTAACAATCTAAGCCCCAATAATTCAGGCATTGTCATGACATTTGGATTCATCTTTGGCATATGTAGCTCTAAAACAAATTTGTTTCTATAAAAATTATCTTATTTGTTCATTTTGCCTCCTATAAAGATTTTTGATGATGAAACAAGAAGAGTGGCAATATCTGTCTTTTCTTTTTTTCTCAACCTTTCAATATTTTTTTCTTTATGTTTCTTTTTTCTATAGGATTTCAGGATTTATTCATGTTTTTTAAAGCTCCCATTTGTAATAAAATTCTGACACTCCCCATGCATCTGACTGAAGCTGTTTGTGTGTGTGTGTGTGTGTGTATTCTCTTCAGTTTCTTTTTTCTCTATAAAATGCTGAGTGCATTAAGCCTAAGCCAACACCATAGCAACACAGTTTTCTGAAACTTCTTGTTCTGCCAATTTAAGGAGTTATATTCCCTTAGTAAATCCTCTCCTCTTCTTAATGTTCACCATTTATTCTAAAATAATATTGAATATGATTCTGTGATTCTCACAAGCTCTACATGGGATGATTATTGTAGATAAAATTGACGTGGCATATAAGGATACTGAGGGTCATGTAAGGAATATGCTTTTCTTTAGATAACTAGGTGTTGATTGATACATACAGGATTAATCCTTGGGTGTATAACCTCTGAATTTACACACAGTACCCCGAATGAAATGTTCTACCTAATTCAAGTTTGTCTCAATGGCATATTGCAAAAAAATAAAGTAATTCTCATGTAGATCCATAATTACTTTATATGGTCTGGATTTATCTCAAGTGTTACTTATCTATGTATCTGGCAACATAAATTTAATACTCTACTTCTTCCCAAAAAGACACTTACATAATGCCAGTCTAAAATAGCATCACTCAATTTATTACAGCACTTATAATAAGTCACATATATTTTATTTTCCACTCTAATAGCAAATGAATTCATGAATCTCTTTTCTTTCCTGAATAAGAAATTCTTAATTTTTGAGATTACTTTTTCTTCATTTTCCCAATTGTGGCAGGCTCCCTCTTGGGCATTTGAATAAAAGACTTTCATAAAATTAAAAATCCTTCATGGCATGAGAAAAATGTATAGATGCTTTATATCATCAGTATTTTTAAAAGCAATTCTACAATAACCAGTAACTTTTCTTTAAAAACAAAAAAGTAAAGAAAACTGAAATACAGTAAATTGAAAGATGAATTGAAAGGTAAATTCCCATTTTGGAGTAGATAGTAGAACAAATACTTAAATTATTTGCTTTAAGAAAATAAAGGAAAAAGAAAAGGAAATTAAATATATGGGTGATGTTGTAATATGTGAATAATTTCCATAAGGAAATCTCTCTACAAAATGATTGAGTTTTTAAAATTTTCTTTTTTAACTTGAATGATTACATAGTTTCTTCACAAAATCAAATCAAACAACTTGCTTTAGTAAAATCAAACAACGTGAGGTTTGTAGAAGTCTAGAAGCACTGAATTTCTCCTCATGATTGCAATTCAGTCCTAAATAAAAATATCAAATCCTTTTCATTAATCAGGCTTTGTAGACTTTGGATGTTGTGAAAGCTGGGGAGAATGGGCTTGATCCAGGGAATATCTAGGGAAATCTCTCTTTGTGGTTGATATGCACATTTGGTTTAGCAGATGTTCTTTGTTGATTGAGCCAGGAGTGACTATATCCTAGCATTGCCTAACCTCTTTCCTTCGTTCAGTCAATTTTTTCACAGTCTGGGTTAATTTACTGACAGATGCTTCAGAAAAAGTCAATAAACGGAGGAAAACTGATTAATATTGAAAAATACGAATGCTTGGGACCCTGATTATTTTATGTATAAACTAAAGATATTAGCAAATGTGTTTAAAATAAAGCATATACCAAACCGGTTTAAGATTAAATTAATTCAAATTGTTTTTGTTATTAAGATATTACTTACTTTACATAATTTTTTAAGACATGAACTCATAAGGAGGTGTTAAGCCATCTCCACAGGACACAGTTACAAATATTTTAAATTTTTAAAATAAAGAATGAGAAAACAGTAATGATAAGTGTAAACTATGTATAGAAGAAAAATATTCAGTAAGGGTCAGTACATTACTATTTCTGCAATAACTACTCAATAATGACTACTATGGACTGAATTGTGTCCCCTGAAATTCATATATTGAAGTCCTAACCCCACAGTGTAACTGTTTCTGGAGATAGGGTTTTTAGAAAGTAATAAAAGTTAAATGAGGTGGTAAGGGTGGAGCTCTAACCTGATAAGATTGTGATCTTATTAAAAAAAAAAAAAGAACAAGAGAGATCTCCTCTCCTTTTCTCTGCAATGGGAGGCACAGTGAGAAGTTAGCCATTTGCAACCCAAGAAGTGGGCCCTTACAGAACCTAAGCATGCCAACACCATTATCTCAGACTTATAGCCTCTATAACCAAGAGGAAATAAACTTCTGTTTTTTAACTCACTCAGTCTATGGTATTTTGTTATGGCAATCTGAGCTGACTAATATAATGACCCATAAATTATTTAAATATCTTCAAATATAGTATGTATTAAAATCTTATGTAATATAAATATTATGTTACTGATATTGATATTGTCATGTAAAAAGAAAACAAATATCAACTTTTAAAAAACAATTCCTGGATATTCTCTTCAAAATTTTATTTAAATAGTGGTTATTCTGAAATATGTATGAACACTATAATTTATAGGTAGAAGAAAGTTGCTAATTAGAATGCCAATGATTTTGTCATGAAATATGGGAAAGGAGAAAAAGAAGTTGAATTTCTCTACGTAATGAGAGGAGAAAATTTGAACCCCCGAGAAGGACATTAAACGAAAGGATTCACTATGGAACTAACTTGAGAAGGCAAGAGAGACCAAGGTATTAGCAAGATGAATGGCAGATGTCTATGTGCTCTATACTGCAGTCAAGGAATTAACTAAACTTTGTGTTTAATTTTAAAGAGAGTAAGGATGGCAATGGTGTTAAAGAAGAAACAGTCATATAACTCGTCAATGAGAGGAGCACTGGGAAACATGAGAAATTAAGTTCCTGGGCATATTTTTTTAAATGTTAAAGACATTCTTAACTTCCATAATCCTTGGGATTTGGGGTTTGAAACAGAATTATATTTATCTCCTAAAAGTCAGAAAGACCAAATGCCATCTAGGATACTAGGATACACGTAGGTTGCTCATTAAACATTCAAAATACGTTTATATTTTGTAGCCTATAAAATATCCCATCTTTGTTGCTGAGTATATAAACCATGTGTACAGACACATGTGAATAGAATCCTAAGGTTTTGACTATCAACAGGACCTATATGGTCTCAACAGTGTGTCTTGAATAATTGACATAACCTGAGAAGATCAGAGAAATCACCTAGATAAATAAATAATATGGTTCTTTTCTATATTGGTGAAAAGACTGGAACAAGATTAATGCAGTGGCTGTAGTGGCTCATGCCTGTCAGTAAGCCAAAAATTCTCATCTTAATACCACCTCAATTACCTCTCAATTACTAAAGATCCAGAAACAAACACTAGAAAAAAAATCAAAAGAATATGCACTGGGAGGCTAGGATTCTATTGAGAGGCATTAAATATAACAACTAAATCATGAATATGTTCTATAAATCATAAATTACTCAAACTTTGATAATCACAGTGCCTTAAAACTAACGTTATAATTAACAAAAAACTTACCCAGAAAACTCATTTCAAAATATCAATTCTAAAAATATAGGCTTAAAAATATACATAATGAGAATCCCATTTTAAAATGCATTGAATTGAAGAAACATCTATCAAGCACTAACTACAATTGCCTTTGATCCAAAAACTTGACACTTTAAAAAATACATTTTATTTATTTATTTTAGAGAGAGAGAGAGACAGCATGAGCAGGAGAGGCAGAGGGAGAAAGACAGAGAGAATCTCAAGCAGACTCCACACTGAGTGCAGAGCGCAATGTGGCATATGCGGGGCTCGATCCCAGGACCCTGAGAACAGAATCTGAGCAGACACCAAGAGCCAGATGCTTAACCAATTGTGCCACCCAGGTGCCGCAAACTTGACACTTACTAAACCAACTTAACGTCATACCCATAAAGGCAAAAAAAAAAAAAAAATCAATGAGGTTGAATAAAACTTCTCTTCTTAAAAACTAAATACAATATGAAAAAATTCATGTAAATATACTGTAGCATCTAAATAAAACAGAAGACTGTGGTAAAAATATCTACTAAATTATTCTGGCATAAAATGTAAATAGACTTCAATAGTTAATATATCACATCCCTCAAATTAGTTTGTAGTGACTAGATGGAAATAAGAAAAAATATAAAAAATATAAATGACAAGGTCAACCATCATAATCTAATTGATATTTGTAGAACACCATGCTTAGTAACTGCAGGATAAACATTATTTCAAACACGTATGGAGTGTTCACAAAAACAGACCACTTATTGATCCATAAAACAAATCTCGATAGATGAAAAAATGGATCTCTTTCAAACTATGTTCTTTGATCACAACATGATTAAACCAGAAATAAAAAAAAAATTAACACACGTAGAAAATCCCCAAATACATAAATATTAATTGGTTTCTAAAAGGCACATATGTCACAGTATAAAACAAAGGGGAATTGTACAATATTAAGTCAAGTGATAATTTAAAACTACTATAATTTATGTGAAGCTACTAAAGAAATATATAAAGGGAAATTTTTAATATTAAATGCAAATATTAAGAAAGAAATGTCTGAAATCAATGCTGTAAACCTACAACCACAGGAAAGCAGTAAGAGAACAGCAAACAAAGCCATATAGTAAGCAGAAGAACAGATATAATAAAGATTAAGAGCAGAAATCAACAGAACAGAAAACATATAAACATAGAGAAGATAGAACTGCCTCACATAATTCAGAACACTCAGTTAAATTCATATTTCAGATAAAGTATGTTTTTTAGTATGTCACAAATATATTTTTTAAGATTTTATTTATGTATTTGAGAGAGAGAGAGAGAGAGAGCATGAGCAGGGGTTAGAGACAAGGGGAGAGGGAGAAGCAGACTCCCTGCTGAGCAGGGAGCCCAATGCAGGACTCAATCCCAGCACCCTGGGATTATGACCTGAGCCAAAGACAGAATGCTTAACCAATTGAGCCACCCAGATGCCCAGTATGTCACAAATATTATATGGAACACAATCATGCATGCAAAAATATCCATTGTTCTGAATTCAAATTTAATTGGGTTCTTGTATTTTTATTGGTTAAATCTGACAATCCTAAAATAAAAGTCAATAGTATCAAAAGTTCTTTGAAAAGATCAATAAAGTTATAAATCTCACACTCTATCGATGAAGAAAAAAGGAGACAAGTGACAAATCATCATTATTACCATTAAAGAGGGGATAAACTCAAGATCTTTCAGACGTTAAATAATACAAAGGGAACATTATAAACAACTTAATGCCAATTATATGAAATGAAGAAATTACTTGGAAGTCACAACTTACTAAAACTGACAAAGTAAAATAGATAATCTTATAAGAAGAGGCCAGAGAACCTCCTAACTTTCTTTCTGCCATGTGATGACACAGCAAGAAGATGGCCATCTGTAAACCAGGAAGAGGACTCTCACCCAGAAAATGACCGTGCTGGCACCTGGAGTTTGGGCTTCAAGCCTCCACAACTATGAGAAATAAATATTTCTTGCTTAAACTACCTAGTCTGTGGTAATTTGTTACAGCAGCCTTAACTGACTTAAATACTTTTCCATTTCCATCATGATTGTCTAAACTTGTGGCTTCAGGGCCATGGAAATGTGGAGAGTAAGATACTCAATTGCTTTTTCCCGTGTCCCTCCCTTCTGTTTAAAATTAAATTCTGCCCAGGCATTTGCTGACTTATGGGGGTGTAGGTGTGAGTCCTTCACAGTCTCTTCTGAGGCTTTTCTGCTGCCAGGATCCATGAAGTAAGTATTCACTTCTGGCTCAAATTTTTCCATATCTGCTAAGGTTTCCTCCAAATGTAGGAGTCTTCTCTGGTAGGGTAGCTACCAGATGTTCAGGTCTTGCTGGCATTTTCTTCTTGACCCAAAATAAACTCACAGAAAATCCGCCCCAGACCTGAGAATAGAAGTATAGGCTGCTCCATTTGTATCTCTCTCTGAAACCTCCTTCTCTCTCCATGTGTATCTGTTCATTCGTTCTTTCATTCATTTATTCATTCATTTGATCTTGAGGTGGCCAGAGTTCCCCCTAGTCATTCACCACTTAAGCTATCATCCTACTATTAGAGTCTTGAATTCTCCTTTCCATCTTGCAGATACTTTCAAACTCACTGTGATTTCTGTGGATCATTCGCCTTTACTTTACTGGGTTGGGGGCAGCAAGCAGGATATGGTATATCCCCTTCTCTACGGCATGGGGAGGAAATGGTTTCATGCCATGGCTACTGAATTTCTAGGTAATTCTGATGTCTCTTTGTCCCGCTTCCTGGGTTAAGAGTGGGCTCAATGGGTAGTAATTCATCCTGTTATACCAATTAAGTGTTATTCTCAAATTTATATGTGTATGGACGTACTTGTGCATTTTTATCTGATTATGGTAAATAACGCAAAATATGCATCAATTTGTGGACTTATGTGTTTGAACACATGAATGGTGAATTGTGATGTTTTTGTTTAGGATTTTTTCATACTTTCTTTTTACTTTCTGCATTTTATAAGTTCTCTGTAATTATATAATATGCTTAGATTCAGAAAAACAATAAAGAAAATTTAAGCACAATTTATCCATTGTTAAATAAATTATTAATATATTGCTTCCCAATTATAATTGTAATTACATATTATAATTATGTAGTATAATAATATAGTTATAATTATATATAATTAATTCTAATAATATTTTATTTGTTTTCACATTCCAAGTTGATACAAATAAAGTATTGTAGTTTTAAATCATGTAATTAGAAAAAAACGCTAGTTTTACCAGAAAAACTTTCATAGTCTGAGTGGCTTAATACTTAGGGTATAATTTACTACATAGATGAAAATTTTAGTTTTGAAAAATAAAGTTCACAATTGAGTGATAGATTAAAACTTGGAAAAATCCTTTGTATCCATGTCATGTTAAACTATTTTCTACTCCATGACTAAAAGTAGAAGTGTGTTTGTTAATGAGTAATGCTGATTGTTCATTGGATTCAAAGTTTTCCAGAAAATTTATAATCGGCTTTAATTCAAATGAACAAATAACAAAATGATGGAAATTTTAGTCTCAGTGACATGATAAAGTAATAGTCTCTTGGTCTGATTTCAGAATATGTGTCAAAATTATATATAACTTTATATAATTATAACTTTACTATTTTTAAAATGTCATTTACAATTAAAATTACCAAGAAGTTATCTGGACAATAAAAGCAATTGAATGCCCAGGAACACTGAAAAGATAGAGAAAAATCTAAAAATCTGGAAGAATATATCCTGTTTAGTTTAGTGGTGATTCGTTTCCCTTTAGTTTCCTTAACAATATGAGCTCTATGCCAAACATACATATTGTTGGCTTTATGAAAGTAGTTTCAACCTTGTTCTACTGGTAACATCAATATTAATAAATGCTTTAAATAAAAGAGTAAATTCTTCAGATGTATAAAGTTTTCATTTATTTATAATTGTGATTATGTTTTCTTTTGGACAAAATAATGTCCACAAAAATCCACAAGAAAATTAACAATGAATGTTAACAAATAATAGAATATTCAGGTATGGATTTATAAGAAGATTTTGAGGAAAATAATAACATAAACTAGGAAAAATAGTGCCACAATGCTCTTTAATACAAAAATCTAAATGTCATTGATTTACCCTTTCTCCAAAGTGGTGTAATTGTATCCAAGTATATAATTTTATTATTTAGGAAAATATATTTTGATGCCTCTTTTTGATAAAGCCGAGAAATACTTGATAAGCCAGATTGTCATGACTTACTAAATGGAGGTGAATTTCTCCACATAACAATATCAAATGAAATTTGACTTACTGGGGCACCCATGAACTCAGAAAGAAAATGAAGTACCTACAAATATATGGAAGCTAAAAAAAAACCAAACTTTGGTGATAATCTGAGACCAAAAAGGTATGACCATAAACAAGTTCTTAACTTTTTTTGTTGAAAGTCTTATCATATTTTATTTCTCTTCTCCCCGCTCAAAAGCTTTAAACGAATATGATATATATGATTTCTGTTAATTGTTATTTAAGCAAACAGGGAAATTGAATATCTTATGGTTCTGGAAGATGAAAGCAGTTATAAAAGACTTCAAATTGAGATTGGTAATTTAATGAAAAGAGAAAATTAGAGCTGGAGGTGACAAATCAAATGTAAATATTCTCAGAGATTTTCTATTCAGGACATGTATTTTTTTTTTCAGTGAAAGTGAGATTTAGGATAAAGTCAAGATACTAAAATATAAAAAGAAATATTGAGGTTACCAGTGTTGCAGACTCAAATATTCGAAGACCATAAAATTAGTAACAAAGCATAGAGGCAGTACAATGATAATAATGTTCCTAGAATTTGAATTCACATATTCCAAGTGAACAATTTCAGTACAGGCAAAAAAGAAAACAAACAAAAAAAGCTATGAATATACACACACATATATATAGACACACACACACCACACACACACACACACACACAGTTTTTCATTCCCATACTGTAGTACAATATGCCATAGATATTAGCTTGATCATGGTCTGTTTCTTCTATGACATTTTCATTTAGCCACTACCCAGATCCCTTTTCTCAAAGACAACTGGTCTAGAGGCTCCTGGGTGGCTCAGTTGTTAAGCGTCTGCCTTCGGCTCAGGGCGTGATCCCGGCGTTCTGGGATCAAGCCCCACATCAGGCTCCTCTGCTGGAAGCCTGCTTCTTCCTTTCGCATTCCCCCTGCTTGTGTTCCCTCTCTCTCTGGCTGTCTCTAGCTCTGTCAAATAAATAAATAAATAAATCTTTAAAAAAAAAAAAAGACAACTGTGTATGTGCACTTAATTTTTGAAAGAGCACCATTTAGATCCATGACCAAACCTTTCTTTCTGAAAGACTACTAAATATATTTTCAATATTTCTAAGCAATACTAGCCAAGAGAGATCTGGACACCATTCATCATTTATCAAATGGGACAGAACAATTTGGATTGTCCTTTAAATATTTATTGTCCAGGTTATACAGCCAACAATGTTACTAAACTGAGGAATAATGCTTCTTTTGGTTCAAAGTTGGTTTTATTTCAAGTTTACTTAAGTATTAAATTGAGGGAAGTTACATTAAAAGACTGTCCTATTTGGGGCCATTTTTTCCTTTGTCATTTTCCATAAATGCGGAAATTATGTCATATTGACCTTATCCAGTGTCTAAGAAGGTTCTTTTCTAGAGGCATCTTTCAACACTTTCTCTACTTGTTGTTTGAATACTTAGTATTACCGATTAAGTTTTAGAAAACTTTTCCCACTTAACAAATATCTTGTCCTTTACTTTTGTGGATAATACTTTATATTCTTTTTCCCCCTCAATCAGATATAAGTGAAGCCAAAAAATTGAGAGATTAACTTTCATCAGAAATTAAAGTAAGTTTCAACATTAAGTTGCACATGTCAACTGAAAAATATCTCCAGTGAGTTCTAACAATAGCCAAGCCTTGTACCCACAACCTGCCTTAAATGATATGTTTTCTGAAGTAGCTCTGAAAATTTTATTTGTGTGTCTAAGCTTTTCTGGTTCTATTTTAAATTGTCTTTTCTCTTTTATTATTTATATTGGAAATACTTTTGATTTAGTTCATAATCTTCCTGCAAAAGATACGTTGTACATTTGTGCTTCTTCATACATTATACATAACAATGAGCAAAATTTACAGCAGTGTAAGCAAAAGAATAGTTAGCTTTACTGCAATATACAAAATTCGGCCAATTCAGCAAAAACCTTAAAACTCAGAAGAAACATTTCACAAGCTGCATCTGTGTTGTAATAAGCCCTTCAAATATGTGTGCATATACTTTTTTTTTTTTTACTTCAGAGAAAATCGAATGGCTTAGTAAATTGAAAGTGGCAAGTAGAAACACAGCACTCTCTGTTTTGTAGTAACGGTGTTTGGTATGGCAGTTCCAAGTCTAAGATATTTCATAGATTTTGTTAAAGGGAAGCACTACTAATTTCAAATTCCCATATAAGGACTGAAGATATTTTGGTTGCATATATAGTTGTCATACAAAGAAAGTACTGAACAACTGAAGAGTCTGGCCAAGAGAGCCTTTCATTCCCCTCAGCTTGACTAAACTTTAGATAGGTTTCTTCCTGACTACAAGCCTCTGACCTTCCTTTCATTTACTTTCGAAACTACAATTGTGAACTATTTTTCTACTTTTTTGATATGTGATTATTCTCCCAGCCTCTTGCCGGTTTTACAAACCCAGGATTATTTTCCACAAGGATCTGGGAGCCATCCCTTTGAAATGTAATCCTCAAGGAAGAATTTCTATCTCCCGTCTCTGAGGGTGGGTAGGAGCCAAACTTAGATAAGTACCATTTGGCCAACAGAGATGACCTAAGCATATTGACCAACCTCGGTCTCCCCTAACATCTTCCAGAATTTTTCTAGTAACTCATCCCATTGTTTAAAAGTCCTTCTGCCTTTTGTGTTGGTGGAGTTGAGTTCAATTTTTCTGTCCTATTGCAATACTCTCGACCCCTATTGCAGTAATCTTGAACATAGTCCTCATTGCCTGCTTAATTCCATCCCGTGAATTTTTTCCTTAAGTCTTTATCTAAAATCATTATATGCAGTAATCTCTGGGAGGTCCATTTCTATAAAGCCTCAACTTCAGAAATAGTCAAATATAGTCAAAGTATATTTGAGAGTGATAAGTGATGCTTTCCCAGTTGCCTATGCAATTACTAATAATTCGTAAAAGTGTTTTTCCCCTCATTTAAATATCTTATTTCTAACAACTATATCTAGTCTTTCCTTGATTTTTATTTTCTGGCCCTCAACACAACAAAGATACCTACAGAAGAAATTCAGCTTTTGTATTCTGAAACATCATTCTACATATAACAATTTTCCTGGGCTTCCTCCTTGGCAAATATATGACAAGGGCTAGACTTTTGTCAATTTCAGCACATAAGCTTCATTCAGATGTCCTCGCTCCTCTTTGCTCTTAAAGCGAGAAGGATTCTTTTTAAAAATGTAATTTAGTTTTAACAGGGTTTTACATCTTACACTTTTTTGAGGTCATATATCCCAATGAGAATTCTATGTAAGGCATAAAAATTATTATCCAAAAACTGCGCGTTTATATAGACAATTGAAATTCTGTTTGAATTTCCAAGGGTTGATGGAACTCTTCAGTTGGGAGATACATATTACCTAACACAACTCTGCTTCCAACAGCAAGTCCTCTCCAACCTGAATTAATGGAATAGTATAACTGTGCTCTGCCCCAGCATTGGCTCCTTGACCCCTCTGCTGTTACTGCTTCATATTCCCCAACTCCTTATGTAACTGAAGCTGTTTCTATGTTTATCTGATTCTATTACTTAAAAATCCTCGCATAAACTCAGAGATACTTTACCTATAATATTTGTATTTCCTAAGTCAATGAGATTTTCAACCAAAAGTGAGTTAAATTACACTTGAAATTTAACTTGCTCACTGTTGTTGATTGTTTCAGTTGCAGATTTTTATCTCTGCTAGAGCTGAATTCATTTTTAAATGGTCTCTAAATGTTTTCCAATACCTTTCCTATGATTATTTTCTCCATTGTGTCATTTTTACTCATACTAGCTACCTATTAAAGAATCTGCCTAGAGTTGCTTTATCCATACCTCTGGAATACTATTATTCCATCAGTAATTGCTATTTTGTCCTTATCTTTTGTATTTGGGAAATTACTATCAATCCCAAAAGATTCTCACCAAAGTCCCACAAATTTCATGGCCCATGGCAAAGTTTCTTTTCCCTTATCATTAAACCTGCCAGGGAGTTTGCAAAGTTCTTGCCTGTTATAGCTTAGCTTGGTTAATCTTGAGCCAAGTGATCATCTTTTACCTATGTTCCTTTAGTAGGGATTTGAGGCAGATCGCTAGAGAATTGACTGACAGAACTGATTATCGGCACTGTGACAATGATTTATTTTATCATTGGACCATGAAAGAGAACATATGGTCAATGACTCCATTGGTACAGAATTCACATTCATCCTTGCTTACTTGCTCTTGTTTTATGCTAGCGCATAACTTTGCACTTTAAAAATATCTCTCATTATGTTTCCTAAAAATTATTCTTAAAACTTCATAGCCCAGTTGATCTAGGTGGGCAAATGTATTCCTTTCCTTGCCTGAATCATGCTTTAAAAAAATCAACCTGTGTTATTCTAAAATAGAGAAATTGACATTAAGTTGTTTTCTTTAAATCCCAGGAATTAAATAGAAAGTGTGAACCATTATCAGCATGCTGTTCAAATATTAGTATTTGTAGTCCTAAATAATCACAAATCATACTGCATGTCCTACTATCTTCTTATTTTAATGTAACAGCCAATTTTATTCAGATTTCCCAAAATTCATATTCAATATATTGTTTCTAAAATGTATGTCATCCTTTATATAATGGCTTCATTGTTTCATTATTTCATCTTTATTTTACAGTTTTTTTCATCTTGTCTTTACATGGTTCTCCAGAAGTCAGAGTCCTGAGTTGCCCAGTTAGAAGCCTCTAACCTACTTTTCTGATTAAGTTTCCTCTCAATATTCATGGCCAACATCTGGTGTTTAAATGAAAGGCTTTTGGTCTTTTCAATCACTTGCTGATAGGGTGAGACGGCATTGTTAATCGTACCCACGTGGCTTAATTTAGAACCAATCTTGGCATCCAGTCTTGCATTCTAATCAAATTGACAATCCACTTTTCAACTTTTTCCAGAGTCCTGTTCAGTCTGTCTGCCAACATGTTAATGGTGATACACAGGTGGGTGTTACAAGAAGTCTCAAATATGGAGAGACAAGCATTTTCAGTGAAATTCTCAGGACCACCCACCAAGAAATCATTCACAAGGACTGATTCACATTCCCTCAGCTTTTTCCAAGACACATCAAAGTCAAAGTTAACATATAAGCATTCACCACATTCTGTAATTGGGTCTTTATATGTGTAAAACTCTGTTGAATAACTTTAACCAGATCTTTTAGTACCTCCTGGCGTTTTTGAACATCTTCGTTTATAATGATGGCTGTAGTCAAAATAGTGCAGAATATGTGGATATACCATCTGAATTGCATTAGGATATGGTGGCTGGTAAAAGGAGAGATTGGGGGTGGTTGAAGAAAACCAGCAGAGACCAGTGGATGAGCCATGTTTTCTGCCGAAGAGAACGAAGTGGAGAACTCACAGAATTATTATCTATGGTCTCTTTTAATCATGTAAAGTCTTCCAGAGCTGCAGCCCAATTCTATATTAAGACTTCAGAGGCCAGTTTTCCCCTGAGGGAACTCAGAGCATTTCTGTCTGTTGTTGGGATCAACACTCTAAAGAAGTAAAGATATTCTGCTGCTCCAGAGTAATTCCCACGTTCGTATTGGAATTTTGCATACCTTTAGAGTGTATCTAAATATTCCTGCCTAAAACCACACCTGTCCACCAGGTAGTCAAACAGTATCTGGCCATCTCTGGTTGACTGTGTCTGCATTGTAGTTTCTGGATCTTTAAATGTCTTCACAGTTGATTCCATTTGCCTGAAGTTATTTCAGTTGTGCAACACCTGTGGCACTTTTTTCATTCAAAGCATATGGAGTATCATCAAAATCAAGGTTTGTGTATGCATCCATAACAAAGTCAGCCATGCTGGTATCACTAAGAAGATCCAATTTCCCTTGTAATAATTCTTTTTCATTATATATCTCTCTATGGAGAGAAGCTTAAGCAGTGGAAAGACTAGATGCCCATCCAAAAAGTGTGTGATAGAAATAGTCAAGTCGTACTCCACCATCTTGCCAAGGATAAGGTTTCTTCTACCTTCTTGACATAGGCACAGGAAAGATTCACAAATTCAACAAATCTAAAATAACTTTTATTTACAGTGGAGGACAGACTTTAGGGTGACCTCCATGATCTCGGTTTCCTGGTATTCACACTCTTGTATAATCCTTCCCCTTCAGTGCCAGAAGACATGTGACTTGCTGGAAACAATAAAATATTGCAAAGGTGATAAGATCCTTGTGATCATACTTACAAAAGATTGCTAAGATTGTGGTACTCATCTGGCTAGCATCTCTCTCTCTTGCTCTCACTCTCTCTCTTGCTTCCCATGTCCCTCTCCCTGTCTCTTTCCATTACTGGTTTTGAAGTGGCAAGCTGCCATGTGTCTTACAGATACAAGAAAATAAATTATTCCAGCAACTCGAGAAAGCTCAGAGGTGGATTTCTTACCAGTTAAGCCTCCGAAAAAGAAGGCAGTCTGGCTAATACCTCGATTGCAGCCTTGTGAGTCCTGAAGAAGATAACCAGTTAAACCTTGTTTGGACTCCTGAGCTACAAAAACTGTGAAATAATAAATGTGTGTTTTAAGCTGCTACATTTATGATAATTTATTGCATAGCCATAAAATAAATACACCTATAAATGCTACTTTTTTGTTGTCGTTTTTATATTTCACTTGCTAACATCATCATACATTCATTTATGTAGGCTTAAAACATGTCACCATATTTTTTTCTTTTCCGCCATTACCAAAAACACCCATTCAGTAAACCCTGTCTTTTGCATCTTAGTGATATTACTCCCCTGACCATCCAATCAAGTAATAGAATATTTCCATAAGCCAGAAACTTTCCTTATGCATATTTCTATTCACTTATTCTTACCCCAGTCCTAGAAAAACAATGATATGATTTTAGTCATCATAGATTAGCTTTACTTTTAAAACTTAAAAAAAAAAAAATGGAACTCTATATTAAGTACTCTTTTGTATTTTTTTCACTCGGTATGTTTTTGAGATTCACCCATATGTATATATGCAGATCATTTTCTTTACTCATTCACTCACTGATTTTGTGTTATTTACAGTTTTAGACTAATAAAGATAAAACTTCCTTGAACATTAATGTATTTGTCTTTTAGTTGACATGTTTTCATTACTCTTGGCACTATATTTAGGAATAAAATGGATGAATCGTAGGCTAAGTGTATGGTTAACATTATAAAAAACTGACAAAGCGGGGCATCTGGATGGCTGAGTCTGTTAAGTGACCAACTCCTGATTTTGGCTTAGGTCATGATCTCAGGGTTGTGAGATTATCTCCAGTCAGGCTCCGAGGTCAGAAGAGAGAGTCTGCTTCTCTCCCTCTTCCCCTGCCCCTCCCCCATGTATGCTTGTACATGCCCTCTCTCTCTCTAAAAATAAGTAAATAAAATCTTAAAACAAACCCCTGACAAATCGCTTTTCCAAAAATGATATATTATTATACACAACAACCAGAAATAAATAAAAGTTCCAGTTACAACTAGTCATGTCATAAATTGATATTGTTTAATTATAGCTATTCTGGCGGGGTAAACTATCTTACTACATAAAGATTTTATTGTGTTAGTCATATACAAACTTTCAGTAAATCTGCATTGCATATCTCTCCTTTCTAGTAGTCAAAGACATTCACTCATAGTCTAACCACACCTCCTACACATAATTCCAATATTCTATTTTATGTGTTTAATTTATTTCCTTTCCATATAATTGCTTAATTTTTCATCTTCCTATCAAATTTAAATGAATTATCAAATAGCAAGTTAATGTCTCCTGAGAATTCTTCCTTTGTTGAGCAATTAAAGTAAATATAAAGAATTCTGTCTATCACAGTCTTAAAACAGTGATTTTAGAAGTATCCCAAGATCAGCAGCATAAGTATAATTTGGGACCATGTTAGAAATTCAAATTATCCGGGCCCTACTAAATCAGAGACTCTGTGGGTGGGGCTGATCAAACTATGTTTTAATAGTTTCTCCAGGTAATTCTGATGCCTGCTAAAGTTTGAGAACCTTGCTTCTGTTTTATAAAGTTACTATTTGATATTTTGTGTGGCAGTTTATGAATCTGTTTTATTCAGTAGACTATGAGCTCATTGAAGCTAGGGACTACAAGTTATTCATTTCTGTACCTCTGGTAATGCCAAGGACCAAGCTTTATACCGCATAGAAAATCAATGATTGCTTGCTGAGTTAAATCATGCTGAAAGGTGAAACAAATTATTATGTTTTCTTTATCAACTGAGTACTGAATAATGATGTTTGTTTTAAAATACATGCCCCTTGCTTCAATTTTACTCTTAGTTAGTCCCTCAAAATAGACAAAAATTTGGAATTTCAAAAGATATGTGTTGACTTGTAATATTTAACTGAGCCATTTTAAATACAGAAAACTAGAAATTTTCTTTCTCTCCATTGCTCATTAAATCTGACTCTCTTGAAAGGAGAGACATCTATATTCAGAGACAGTAGGGATTATTAAGAAATGATGTACTTTCTGAAAAATAATTATATGTGCTTTTTTGGAGGCAATAGTTATTGCTTTCCTTCTTGGAATTAATTCTTATGGTTAATCAGGGTTTTGGTGTAGTTTTAGTCATCCTCCTCACTGTTGATTAGTTAGTTGGTTTGCATAAGGAATCTCAATTTATCTGACTATTTACAAAGGAGGAATGATAGGTATACCGTAACTCAACAGAATGCTCAAGTGTACACTTTTAACAACTCACTTCTTTTCCCATTACTATTTGAAGACCATCTTTAAAGGAGCATGATCTGGCCAGAGTTCTAAATTATTATAGTCATAATTCTATTGCCATCTCCCATTACAGGAAAATGTCACACATAGAATGACGAGAAGATTTTCTATTTTGCAGGTATAAATGTAGAGAAGTAGTAGTCAAAACAGCTTTTTAAATTAATTACTTTTTTTCATCACACCCTATTTTAGTTCAGGTCTTCTAGTGCTACATTAGTAAGCATGCAGTTCCTTTTATTTCTATTTTTTAAAATTTTATTTATTTATTTATTTATTTCCGTGCAGTTCCTTTTAGATGTAAATTTGCGTACAAACTCATACAATGTAAATTTATTGACTCTTTCTATGGATTCTTCCAGATAAAGCTTATTTTTTGAAACAAAAATTAGAAAAGTATTTTGTCAGACCATTTCTGTGTCCTGGTGTCACACAAGAATCTAACTTACTCCTAAGGAATTGTTTTATCATCGGTGATGTCATTTGTGACTCATTTTTCTCAAGTTCTTACTTTGGGGAAAAAAAAAAAAATCTGATCCTAAACTTGGCATTTCACTGGAAGTTGCAGTAAACCACCCATGGGTAATGATGGCATAATTGAGTGGCATCAGAGACACAGGTCTACAAGGTCATCAGAGACCTACTGACTTGATATCTACCCAGATAATTCTGCTACAAACAAAATTTTTATAATGAAATCAGTGTGTTCTTTATTACCTGGACCCAAATCAATCAATCAACCAATCAACAGAGTGTCTGCATTGCACTTGGTACTATTGCAATCAAAGTATTTATATTAGAATTACTATGATGAGCTAATGTTTCGAAGTTTGACAGTGTCTACATTTCCACTACAGATGTATCTATTTCTTTCTCTCTCTTTATATATGTATATAGCTAGCTAGCTAGATATAGATATATAGATATACATAGATACACTCTTAGTCCTGATGTTAATAAGCCACAAGTGAAATAAATCTGAAATAAGTTTCTTTGTAACCCGTACCTACCAAATACGATAGTGTTTTAATAATAGGTTCACAAGTCAATCTTTCCATAGTTTGTAAAGCAATCAAAATGTTTGGTCATTTTATTATTTTATTTTTAAAGTACTGCTCTATAACCACCTGTTATGGGTTCTCTGGGTGGCTCTAGGGAAACTTTATTTGTTGTCCTAGACCTCAAGTATTTATACCTTGACTTGGAGATTCTAACTAACAGAACAACGTGGTAGAAGTGAATCTATTTTCAATCGCTAAGGTAATTGAGTCAGAACTGAAAATGTGATGAGAGTAGATATGTTAGATTTAGTTTCTAGTCCCCAATAAAACCTGAAACATGTTTTAAATATTTTAATAAAATAGGGATCTTACTTTGATTACTCTGTAATCAGTTTAATGTTAAATATTCAAGCTTCTATGTTTTAGAAAGAACTTTGAAGTTTTATTTTTTTTAAAAGGAATACTGTTTAAGCTTCTGTTTGTTTCAAGCTACCTCTTTGACAATAAAGCATGTAGCAAGGTAGGTGAGCCTTTTGCATGTCCCCAGTTAATATAATCTAACATTGTGTTTAGAACATACACAGTGATAATTTTAGACACATAGTTTCCTGCCAACATTGACTTGATCAAAGCTAGTAAGAGAAGCAATAGCTTTCTAACTTGCAAGCTTCACATAATTTAGTTATCAAATAAGTGAATTCATACAGACATAAATAAAAATCACTTTCCTTTGTTCACACCCTTGGCTTGACCCAGGTTAGTATGCAGTGACACCTCAAGTCTTCTGCTTTGGATCTCTTCAATATCAGACCATTCAAATGTGGTGAACTGTGATCTTTTTTACTATATTTTAGTGAAGAAAGTTGCTGTTTGGCATCCTTCCTCTTTTTACTGGCCAGCGAGAGAGGGAACACAAGCAGGGGGAGTGGGAGAGGAAGAAGCAGGCTCCTAGCTGAGAAGCCTGATGTGGGGCTCGATCCCAGAGCACTGGAATCACGCCCTGAGCCAAAGGCAGACGCTTAACGACTGCGCCACCCAGGCGCCCCAAGAGACCTTGAGATTAGACAAAGGAATACAGAGACAGATAGTAAAACCATCCATGTAAGCAATGGAAAAATAGTTAGATTTTCTTCTAAGTGCGATGGAAACACTTTTGACGGCTTAAGGAATGGGATAATATTATTTACTTTGTATTTTATTTTATTTTATTTTTTAAAGATTTTATTTATTTATTTGACAGAGAGAGACAGCCAGCGAGAGAGGGAACACAAGCAGGGGGAGTGGGAGAGGAAGAAGCAGGCTCATAGCAGAAGAGCCTGATGTGGGGCTCGATCCCATAACGCCAGGATCACGCCCTGAGCCGAAGGCAGACGCTTAACTGCTGTGCCACCCAGGTGCCCCTATTTACTTTGTATTTTAAAACAACTTAGTGGGTCCATATGAATTCAGGTCATATTTGCTGAGCTTGAACTGGGAATTTAAAACCCTGAGTTCATTCTTTTCTCTTTTTTTCCAACTTATTCCAGCAACCAGCCAATCTCATTACACTAGTTAGTTTGATAAAATTGCCCTAAGATATCAAATACCAGGTCAACCAGAACCTTACTTTTATGAGTATTTGATTAAGAGCACTCAATGATGATATAAAACAAAACAAAACACACATACACAGACACACACACCCTCCTTTGAATGCATGGTGCTGAGTCAACTGAATAACACTGGGGAGAAAAGAAGAAAAGAAAGAAGAAAAATTGAAATGGAAGGTTGATCACTACCTGAAATCATATGCATAAGCAAGTTTCAGTAACACTATTGACCTGGATATGAGAAGCAAAAACAATAAAGCTACTAGAAGATAGCATAGCTGAATATCTCCATGACTTTGAGGGATGCAAACGTTTCTTAAATATGACACAAAAGGCACTACCCACAGGAGGAAAGATTGATAAGTCAGACTATATTAAATTTAAGAATTTCCGCTCACTTAAAGATGTTAAAATAGTGGAAAGAGAAACCACAGAATGAGAGAATCTATTTTCAGTAAATTAGAATCCAGAATACATAAAGGAGTACAAAACAATAAGAAAAAGTGGGACAAAGGAAATATCTAAATGACTAACAAATCTGTGAAATGGTTTCTAACCTCGTTAGTCACAGGGGCATTGCAAATTAAAACCACAGTGTGAGAGTTCTGCACACTAACCAGAATGGCTAAATTGAGGGAAACATTTAAAAGCTAAAACAAAACAAAACTGGCAGTACCAAGTGTTGTCACAAATGTGAAGCAAATGGAATTTTCATACACTGCTCCCGAAACTGTGAATTAGTATAATTTCCATAAAAAGTCTTTCACATATTAAACATATACTTATTTTATGAGCAAGCAATTCCACTCTGAGAATATATCCAACAAAAAATCAGGCACTGTGTTCTAGAAGACATGCACATGAATGTTCTCTTTCTTTCTTTCTTTCTTTCTTTCTTTCTTTCTTTCTTTCTTTCTTTCTTCTTTCTTTTTTTCTTTCTTTCTCTCTCTCTTTCTTTCTTTCTTTCTTTCAAGATTTATTTATTTATTTGAAGGAGAGAGCGTGCTGAGGGAAGAGCAGAAGGAAGAGAGGGAATCCTCAAGCAGACTCCCTGCTGAGCGGGGATGAGAGACTCCATCTGAGGACCCTGAGATCATGACCTGAGTCAAAATCAAGAGTCTAAATGCTTAACCAACTGAACCTCCCAGGCGCCCCATGAATGTTCTTGAAGTATCGTTCATAATATTCCCAAAATACCACTCACATGTCTATTTGTAGAATGGATAAACAAATTGGAATATACTTATATAAAGAAATGTTGTAATACAATGAAAACACAACAAGGCTCTGCCCCACAACGTAACGTTAACCAAAGGAACCAGGTGTAGAAAAGTACAGTTGTACAATTCCTTTTGTATATTATTCAAAGCAGGCATTAGAAGTCATGATAGTGTTTACTTTGGGAGAAGAGGGCAATAGTAGTAATCAGAAAGGGCATGAAAGGAGGCGTTTGAGATTCTGTCATGTTGTTAGCCTAGGCAATATTTATACAGGTGTGCTTACTTTTTGATGATTTAAAGAACAGATACATATACGGCTTTCATCTTTTCTGGATGTGTGTTGTACTTCAATATAAAAAATTAAATGAAAATACTCCTACCCCCATGGAAAAAAATTAGGTCCTTAATACTTTAAAAGGCAGTTCAGTGGAGGCAGTCAAGATTTAAATTTGCATGTATTTCTCCAAAAGCAAAAAGAGAAGATTTTGAAGAATGCTTCTTTAAAATGGTATTTTTAAAGATTTATTTATTTATTCATTTTAGAGTGAGAGAGAGGGAGGGAACAAGCATGGAGGGAGAGAGCGGAAGAAGAGGGAGAAACTGAAGCAGATTCCTCAGTAAGGGCAGAGCCCAATGCCTGCCAATCTCAGGACCCTGACACTGGGACCTGAGCTGAAACTAAGAGTCCCAGGCTTACCAGGCTACGCCACTCAGATGACCCTAAAATGGTATTATTATTATTATTATTTTTTAAAGATTTTATTTATTTATTTGTTTGTTTGTTTGTCTGTCAGAGAGAGAGAGAGCACAAGCAGGGGGAGCTGCAGGCAGAGTGAGAAGCAGGAAGGAACCCATGTGGAGCAAGGAACCCAATATGGGACTCCCTTCTGGGACTCCGGGATCATGACCTGAGCTGAAGGCAGCCGCTTAAACTGAGTCACCGAGGCGTCCCTAAAATGCTATTTAAAAAAAAAAAAAAAGGAATATCCAGCAATGATATTTTGCCTATCTCTACTGCTGCATCACACCATAGACACCATTGCCTTCTTTACCACCAGTAATAGAATGATCAGCATCTTTAAAATCTAAACAGCTTTGAGAACCAATTCCAAAATCTTTGGACTCACTTCAGAAAACTTATCCCTTAGATTCTGTTATCCAGAACCACTTTCAGTATCAAAATAGGTGTCAGCGTTCTCCAGAAAGAGAACGAGTAGGATGCATGTGTGCATACATATAATACAGATATACTTAATTATACACATTTTATGTTATATGCATTTAATGTACATTTTAACATATGTATGTTAGTAAGAAATATCTTCATGGACGACCTGCACGAGCCGCTGGCCGAAGTGAGGAGCCAGACGGTGGCGGCGCGCATTTGAAGCTGAGCTCAATCAGCTGGAGCAGCCGCAGAAGCCGGGACACGTGGCCGCACAGCCGGCTCACCCCCAGCCGGCAGGCGTGGGCAGTGAAAGCAGCTGGAACCCCAGTGGGGACGTCAAGGCAGGCACCCGCCCCGCTGCCTACCGTGGGCATTCCCGGAGCTACCTTGGCCCTGCTCGCCCATGCCTGTGCCAGATTCTGAGAGCGGGAAGCCCCAGGAGCTCAGGTAGGCAGAGCTGGCCCAGGCGGCAGGCCTGGCGGGTCCAACATGCGCCAGGCGGGAGCGGGAAGTGACTGGGCCGTGGGAGTCCCCCCGTGCCTCGTGTCCAGGTCATGGGTTCTGTAACCACTTTCCGAGCATTAAAAAAAAAAAAAAAAAAAAAAAAAATTCATGGTTGGAAACAAATGCCAGCAAGAACAAAAAACGGGGGGAAAATGGAAAAAAAAGTATATATACAGATATAAATATATGTGTTCGTATGTTTATATATGAATGCCTACTTATACTTTCATTTTTGATAAAATATATATTGAGACTTTCTGTTATAGACACTGTGCACCGGGCACAGAGAAAATGTTAGGCAGGGAGTCTGTCCTTTAAGTGTTTAAGAGTTGGAAAAAAAGTCACCAAGCAGATGATTACGTAAAATGTATCAGTTTATATGATAGAGGGACAGTATGCTGTAAAAACTCAGAGGAGAGTCATATAAAACAGACCAAAAATGTCAAGATAGTGAGATATAAAAAACTGATCTCTGTTTTTCCTAGATCAGTACAACCTACTTTTACCTAAGGGCATCCTTATCCTGGCTGTTCTATATCATCTTGGAAACTGCTCCCCCTAAATAATTGTATCGTTCACTCCCTTAGTTCGTGCAGGTCTCTGCTCAGATATACATTTCATCGGAGTGGTTTCCCTGGCCACTTTATCTCTCCATGATATTTTATTCACCGACCCTAATTTATTTTCCTCCATAACACCTGATGTCACTTACTTCTTCCTGTGCCTTTGTTTGAGACCCAGTAGAGCATGAACTCCATCTGTATTATTCACTGATGTACTTATTCTTAGTGTCTACAATAAATCTTGACACCATGTTGACATTTGAAACGGTTTTACCGAGTTGATGAATAAATATATATATATATACATATATATTTATATATAATTTAGAGTTTGAAATATGAAAATGAATTAGCCTGAGGTGGAGAAATGGGAAAGTGAATTTTAGGCAGACAAAAATCTTGAGCCGATAGTGGATAGACTGGTGATTATAGCTTAACAGTCAGCGAGATGTTATAAAGTGGAAATTGTGCAGGTAGCAATGTTTAGGAAATAGAATTACATACCTTTGAATTATTTGGATATGGAGGTAAAGAAGAGAACCAGAGCAATAAAAACATATAAGCTTCTTATTTGAAAAACTTGATGTCATAGACAGGAAAAGAAACCGGGCCAGTGGTGTGACTTGTGATGATTAGAGTATTGGACGTTTTGAGTTTGAGGTGCCTGTGGACCTTTTTGGACATGTCCAGTTAGGAATTTGCTCTATGGATCTGAATATTGGGCAAGATCTAGGAACTGGAAATAGATACTGAATGCCTGTAAGTGATAACTGATGCCATAGAAATAAATCAGAGAGAACGCCATGGAATAAAGTGGACCTGGAGGCTCTAGAGATGAGAAGGGAAAATAGGCTCTATAGCATGGGTGAAGATTGATTATACAGAAGGAAGAATGACACATTGTTCATGGGAATTGAAGGTGTTTTTAGCTGATGGCTTCTATTTTTTTTTATATCAGTGCTATTCTGAATAGTTACGTGACATGCACTAGTCCCCACTCATCAAACTTCCCCTTTTGTCATAATACATTCATATACAACCCACAGATGCTTGGTATCGATTCTTTATTATTGAAAGTTATGTGATTAAGAACGAGCATATTTGTATCTGGATTTGGCTTTGCCCTGAACCCAGTCCAAAGCAAAGAAAATGAGTGAAAGTAGTTTATTTGGGAGGTGCAGAGAATATCAGCATGGCGGTGGAGCAGTTAGTAAGGAGAGGTTAGCAGGGGGCACGCTATCCATCCTGTTACATCATGAGTGTCTGGACTTAATTTCAAGGGGGAAGTGCTGGAAAATGGTGTAAAACACATGCCTCAGAATTATCTTAAGGGAGCTGGTGTATGTACATAAAAACTCCTATCCGGCATTAAATGAAAGATGCTCCTGAAGGTGTTAATTTCTTAACACTGCTACTGGTCTGCAGTGCCTGTGGGCAGAGGACTCAAGACTTTGGAGAATGCCCTTAGGCAAAGAGATGTTGCTATTGGCAAGCATAACCAAATGACAAGGCCTGAGGCTTCTGGGTGGGGCACCGAAGTGCTACACAGTTTCAAACTGTTCCAGTATTTTGTTTTTCTTCATAAGTAAAACCATTCTACAAGCCTTTCACGAATATTTTTGCAGATAATTGATTCAGTTCTTTAAAACTTAAATTTAGGTCCTGTGTTTATTAAAGGCCAATTTAATGTTTTCTTATTATCTTCAAGCATCCAAGAGTGACTACATATTATAAACCAAAATGCTCTTCATAATGTATTACCCTTAAAATATAGTTCAAATAATAGTAAAATAATTTTAATACCAAATCTTAGATTAATTATTCTAAAGAATAATTATTTTACCATACCGAGTGACTTTTCTCTGAGTTGATTCATATATAATTCCCTTATGTCGAAATTATTTTGGTGGTTTTAAAATAACTAAAATGAAATGGAACTTAATATAAAATTACTGCCTCCCAATAGCTGCTTTATTCAGTGTGTTCCATTAGCCTGTTTTTTTATCCTTTTCATATTTTCTGTGGATTTGACTAATCACAAATATAGTCATCAAATGCATTTTTAATGAATTACATAAAAGATCTCAAACAGTGTCTTTATATTTTTAAAATTTGTATAATGCCACTGTATAGGCTCATTAGTTCTTTTTTAGCATAAATTTTTATTTTTCATATTTACTTTGTGTTTCTCATAAAAGCCATCTTGCCACATGTTTTTTATTATATCTTATTTGATCAGCCTCATCTTATATATGAAATATAATAAATTTGATAAAATATATTAAAATTTTAAAACAGCAATGTCATTATAACCAGTTTTTCATTTACAATCTATATGGCACTAATCACTTTACATTTTATGCCCTTTAAAGTTTATTTCTCTTTAGGAAGTACTCATGTAAACATAGCTTTGAAAAAGATTAATTTCCTAAAATATGGAGTTTTTTTATGTCTATTATGTACCTAATATGTAATAAGATTTTATAAAAATGTTTATTTAAATGACAGAAATTTTGAGCGCCTGGATGGCTCAGTTGGTTAAGCAACCAACTCTTGATTTCAGCTCAGGTCACGATCTTAAAGTCCTGGGTCCTTGGCTCTGTGTTTAGCGGGGAGTCTACTTCTCTTTCTCCCTCTCCCTCTGTCCCTCCCCTGCTTGCCCATGCAAGCTCTCTCTATCTCAAATAAATAAATAGGTCTTAAAAAAAAAATAAATGACAGAAATTTTAAGTTCATTTAGGTACCAAAGAGTAAAGATTATCTTTAGATTGTTTGTCATTGGAATCTTTAGAGCTATGTGACTTTAGAATAGTATTTTAAATTTATAATTTTTTCTGTATGCCATCAAAATTTTGCTAAGAGATAACTTAAAAAATAGCTTTCTTGTAATATAGTTGATATACCAAAAATTATACATATTTAATGTATGTAATTTAATGGGCCTGGACACATGTATATATCCTTGAGACAATCATTATAACAAAGGTTATAAATATATCCATTACTTCCCAGTGTTTCCTTATACTCTATGTGTGTGTATGTGTGTGTGTACTGAAAACACTGTGAGATCTACTCTTTTAACACAATTTTTAAGTGTGCAATGCAATATTGTTAGCCATGTGTGGGTTTTACAGCAGATTTTTAGAACTTAGCCATTCACATAACTGAAACTTTGTATTTTTAAAGAATTTATTTATTTATTTATTTATTTACTTACTTACTTACTTAGAGAGTAGGTTCAAGTGGGGGAGGGGCAGAGGGAAAGGGAGAAAGAATCTCAAACAGACTTGGCCACTGAGCATGGACCCCAACGAGGGGGCTTGACCTCATAATGCTGAAATCCCAACCCCAGTGGAAACCAAGAGTCAGACTCTTATCTGAGGGAGCCAGGCAGGTGCCCCATAACTGAAACTTCCTATCCGTTGAACAGCAATTCCGTTTCCCTCTGCCGGCAGCCCATGGCAACCATTGTTCTACTCTGTTTCTATGAGTTCGACTAATTTAGAGAACTCATTTAAGTAGAATCATGTAGCATTTGCCCTTCCTTCTTCAACTGGCTTATTTCACTTAGCATAATGTCCTCTAGATTTGTCTATGTTGCCAAAAATGGCAGGATTCCTTCTCTTACAAGACTGAATACTATTCCGTTGTATGTATATACCACATTTTCTTTATTCATTGATTTAACAATGGATACTAAGATTGTTTCCTAATTTTGGTATTGTGAATAATGCTGCAGTTAACATGGGAGTGCAGATATCTCTTCAAAATCCTGATTTCATTTTCTTTAGATATACACTTAGAAGTGGTATTGCTGGATCTCATGGTAGTTCTATTTTTAATTTTTTGAGAAACCCCCATACTGTTTTCCATAGCAGCTGCACCAATTTATATTCCTGCCAATAATGCATAAGGATTCCAATTTCTGCACATCTTTGCCAACACTTATTATCTTTTGTCTTTTTGATAATAGCCTCCCTAAAAGATGTGAGGCCGTATCTCATTGTGGTTTTGATTTACATTTCCTGATGGTTAGTGATGTTGAGCATCTTTTCATATACCCATTGTCCGTTTGGCCAGTTGTTTATCTTTTTTGCTGAAATATCTGTTCAGGACTTTGCCCATTTTCGGTTAGATTTTATTTTGTTCATTTGTTTGTTTTTGATATTGAGTTGTCTAAGTTACTTATAAATTTTGGATATTAGTGCCTTGTCAGACGTATGGTTAGCAAATATTGTTTCCCATTCCATAAGATGCTTTTTCATTCTGTTGTTTCCTTTGTGGTGCAGAAGCTTTTTAGTTTGATGTAGTTTTACTTGTCTATTTTTGCTTTAGTTGCTTGTGCTTTTGTCAGGAACGAGGGAGTGTCTGTGTTGTGAATGGAGGTCCTTCCTTGAATTCCCCATGAGAAAATTTACATGGGGATCTGCACTCAGATCAGAAGGAAACTAGCAAGCACAAAACAGTTTATTAAAGTGAAAGTACACTCAAGGTGGGCAAGGGAGCAGGTTCTGCAAGGTGAAACGGGCCCTTAGGTTATTTTGGAATAGATGTAATTGTGTCTGTCTGGGCTGGGAGGAGCTGTGTCACACCGTGCCTGCCGTGATCACTAATGGAGTCCGCTTCTAATCATTTGGGAAGCTCCTCCTACAGTTTGGGAGGGGGAGTTTTTGACCCTTTAAGGCTATACCAGAACCTTCAAGGCAGCCTTTCCCAAGGGGGACGGTGTGCCCACAATGCAAATGTATTATAATCAATCTAATGGCTACCCTGGGGCAGAGGCGGAAGAGGAGAGCACATATTCCTTATCTGTGGCTCTTGATCTGTCAGGCCCAAGGTCTTGGAAGCCACAAGGTCAGGATGTTGAGCTCCTGGGCTTATAATGTATAGCCTTTTTTGAAAATTACCATTCTTGCCTCCAGCTCATGTCTCATTATTCTTAAAGGACTTGGATCTCTGCCTCAGTGTTCCTTCCGCTGTTCACGTCCAGCTTCTATCAGACACTTTGGTGTCATATCCGAGATACCATTGCCAAGACCGTTATCAAGAAGAGTTTCCCTTACGTTTCCTTCTAGGAGTGTAACAGTTTCAGATCTTACATGTCTGTCTTTATATATGAGTTGGTTTTGTTTATGGTGTAAATAAGGCTCTGATTTCATTTGTGTGTGTGTGTGTGTGAGAATGTCCAGTTTTTCCATGGGTATTTGTTGAAGAAACTATCATGTTAACCAGTGTGTATTTTTGGCAGTCTTGTAAAAAATCAGGGATTTTCTTTATATATGTCAGTTATTGCTGGGCTCTGTATTCTGTTCCATTGATGTATGTGTTTATAAGCCAATACCACACTTCTTAAAATTACTGTAGTTTTGTAATATATTTTGAAATCAGGGAGTGTTGTGCCTCCAGCTTTGTTTTCCTCAAGATTTTTTTGGCTTCTTGGGGTCTTTTGTGATTCTATATCAATTTTAGGATTGTCTTCCTATTTCTGTAAAAAAATGCCATTGGGATTTTGATAGGCTTATTATTGAATCTGTAGATTGCCTAGGTTAATATGGACATTATAACAACATTATGTCTGCCAATCCATAAATATGGGCTATCTTTCCATTTATTGTGTCTTTTTAAGTTTTTTTTCATCAGTGCTTTGCAGTTTTAAATTTACAGGTTTTTCATCTCCTTGGTTACTCCTTGGTTATGTTTACTCCTAAGTATTTTATTCTTTTGGTGTTTTTGTGTTTTTTCTGTTTTTTTTTTTTTTTTTTTTTTTTTTTTTTTTTTTTTTTTTTGTCTTTTACTGACCTCCAACACTTTATTAGTTAGCCTTTTTTAGAGGTGCCTTGGTTTGGGGACAGACAAGAATTGTCCATCTCAGGAGAATTTCCTGGACATCAGGCATTCTCCATGCAAATTTCAAGGAAACACCAACATGGAAGAAATTCACAGAGGGCAGCACTGTGACAGCCAAGCAGCAGGGATGGGAGGGATGCCCTAGGCAGAGCTGGCCCCTGGGACAGCAGGGTTTTAATGTCAGGCTCATTGGCAGTGGTTGGAAAGTGGTGGCTGTACCTGCACACGGGCAAACCATCTGGGCCCACCAGGTACTTCTTGAAGTTTCAGGTGATGTTGTTGCATCACCCTGGAGACCAGGTGTTAAACTTGGGGTTGGTCAGGAGCGCAGTGGCATCATGACTGGGGGCAGGCAGAGACTTCTATAGGAAGGCAAGCTGGGGGTGCGCCTGCACACCATTCACCTTGCACTTCTCAAAGGCTGCACTAGTGATTTCTACCAAACATTTAAAGAAATAACAACAATACTTCTCAAACTATTCTAAAAAACTGAAGAGAAGATCTACTCCCAAACTTAATTTTATGATACCAGCATTACCTTGAAACCAAAGCTAGACAAAGACACTACAAGAAGAGAAAACTACAGACCAATGCCCCTAATGAACAGAAATGCAAAATCCTTAATAAAATAATTGCAAACCATATTTAGCAGAATATGAGAAGGATCATATACCATGACCGGGTGGGACTTATTCCTGGGAGGTGGGGATGGTTCAATATATGCAAGTAAATTAATGTGATATGCCACATGAACAGAAATAATAAAAATCACATGATCATTTCAGTGGATGCTGAAGAGGACATTTGAGAAAATTCAACATCCTTTCATGATAAAAAACTACAACAAATTACGTGGAGAAGGAATTTACCTCCACATAATATATAAAAATTAACCTCCACGTATGATAAGCCCACAGTTAACAGCATATTCTGCCATGAAAAACTGAAATCTTTTCCTCCGAGATCCAGAGCTGCTGGATACACACTCTTACCACTTCTGTTCAGCATAGTAATGGATGTACCAGCTAGAACAATTAGGCAAGAAAAGGAAATAAATGCATCGAAATCGGAAAGGAAAAAGTAATCTTATCTTTGTTTGCATATGACATGATTTTATGTGTAGAAAACCAAAAAGCCTCTACAAAACAACTGTTAGTAGTAATTAATGAATTCAGTGGAGTTATAGGATACCAAAATTAACGTACCAAAATCATTTGTAAGAGGTCATTTCGAAATATGATAACATTAATACTGAGAAATCAGTCAGCTATTAAATTGAATTGTTTTAAGTGTACTTAAGAATAGATTCGTTAATATTTGTTAATTAATGTTGTACTAGGCAATTTTTGCTATGCTTTTATGATATTATAGCAGAATGCTACTGCTTTCAGGCCACAAAATCATGAACAAGGAATGAATCATAAGACTGAGTGAATCACACAAATCATCTTATATAATTAGACATACTTCTTCCAGTTAAGTGTTATTTTTTCCGCTTCAATCTGTGTTCTTAGTCTGTGGTTCCCTTGTAGGTTTCTTAAACATGGTGGCAGTCACCTGGCAATGCCTTGTGATTTATATCTCATTGGATTTAATTCATCAGTATTAGCTGTATAAGTTTGGGTTGGAATATAAATGTAATAGAATATAAAGAAAGAACTTTCAGAATATTATAGTTTTATATATTAATAACTCAAAAAATTAAAATATCAAATTGTATTCAAAATATTCAGCTAGAGAAAGGGGCGCCTGGGTGGCACAGCGGTTAAGCGTCTGCCTTCGGCTCAGGGCGTGATCCCGGCATTATGGGATCGAGCCCCACATCGGGCTCCTCTGCTGGAAGCCTGCTTCTTCCTCTCCCACTCCCCCTGCTTGTGTTCCCTCTCTCGCTGGCTGTCTCTATCTCTGTCAAATAAATAAATAAAATCTTTAAAAAAAAAAAAAATATTCAGCTAGAGAAGAGATAGGAAATGAGTGGTTTAATAGTAGTCATCAGAAATAAAACTTTTTGTTGTTAGTTGTAGAGTGATATTTCCCATTTTGGATATAAATTGAATGGATATAAATTGTAGCATTTTTCCTAAAGATGTTAATAAACAAATATTCGCTGAACATTAGTCAGTAAAATGATGTCTGAATAAAGGACATGGAATCTTCAATTTAAGTTATAGGTACAACCGTAAGCAGTTTCCATATATCTGGGATAAATTAAGTGAAATATGAAGTTAAATAATGCTGTAGTATCTCTCAAATGTTCCTTTAGCTTTATACCAGTTAATTTTAAAATTGTAACCTTAAATATGTTTCTCAAGTCTGCCATGAATCTCCTTTTCTTGCTCCTTCTCACTCCTTGGGGCTGCGGCAGGCAGCTTCTGACATCATTCCCAATAGCCACACCTCTTAGTAGTCATGCTATTGTATAAGCTCCTGCTATTATGTGTGAGCTGGACCTAGTGACTTGGTTTTAATGAATAGAATATATAAATTAATGGGTTATCATTTCTAGTATAAGTTTATAAATAACAGTGACTCTCATTTTGCTTACTTTCTCTCTTGCAGGTATTTTCTCTTGCCATCTAATTTGACCACTCTGATGAAGCAAGCTACCATGTTGTGAGATGCAGCACATACAGGAAAATGTGTCAAAAACTGAGAGACACTTGGGGCGCATAGGTGGCTCAGTCAGTTAAGCATTTGCCTTTGGCTCAGGTCATGATCTCCAGGTCCTGGGATCAAGCCCCACATTGGGCTCCTTGCTCAGTGAGGAGTCTGCTTCTTCCTCTCCCTCTGCCCCTCCTCACCACTTATGCTCGCTCGCTCATTCTCTCTCTCAAATAAATAAATAAAGTACTATATATAAAAAAAAAGCCCCAAACTGAGAGACACAGTCAACATCTCTAGAAGAACTGAGGATTTGTTTCAACAGCATATGAGTAACTGGATCCTGCCAACACCCACATGACTGAGTTAGGAAGTCAATCCTTCCCAGTGGAGACTTGAGAAAAATGTATGTTTGTGAGAGATCCAGAGCCAAATGCACCAGCTAAGCCATTCCACGCCCTAATCCACAAAAATTGTGAAATAGTAAATGTTTTAATCCACTAAACTTTGAGGTAAATTGTTATAGAGCAACCAATATGTCATATATAGGCTATGGACTAACTTTCTCATCCCCGTGGATTCATTTCTCATCAATTTACTGTTAAACTAAAATTCAAACTACAGATTTCGGATGCCTACTGAAATTCATATCCATATTTCAGAATTATCATTTTATATCCACATTTGACACCTCTCAGGTACTACAATACCAATATAAACAAAATTGAACTCATTATTTTCCCCCAAAATTCAGTCTATCTCTTAAACGTTAGTTCATGAGATGACACTTTAATCAAACCAGTTTCCCTTGATAATGTTTTAGATTAAGTCATTCCAAACATCTCCCACTCTCTCATGAATCTACCATCTGATTTTTAAAAATTAAATTTATTTTATTCTACTTTTAAATATGTCTGAAAGCTGTTTTATAACTGCTATTTATACCTGAATTTAAAATGCTGTCAATTTTCAAATGAATTGCTATACCAGCTGCATGATGAATATCCATTTTTGACATAGCAGTGAAAATATTTTAAAAATAAACGTCTGCTTACTTTTTTTTTTTTCCTGCCCACTACTTGCTTTCAGGTGAAAGTCAGACTTTAAACATGGATTTAAAGGATCTGATAGAAATACCCTATTTAACTCTCACATATCACATTTGTATTTGTTTTAGGCTTAAGCCTGAAACAGACTGCTCGAGAGCAGTCACATTTTTCTATATTGTGAATTTCTTCATCCTCAGGCCCAGTTTAGTTTCTTTTCAATAAATTCACGAAAGAATGAACAAATGAATGACAATAGTCTTTTGAATTTAAAATTACATTTTTTAAATATTAGGATTATGTTAAGAGACTCTAACCTGTTAAACACATGGACTTGTAAAGACAGAAATGTGTGGGTTTTAGGCCTGACTTTCCCATTAATTTCTTGTCTTTGACCTTTAGCAAAATATTCCACAGAAAATCATACTGGTTCACTACAATTATAGTATAATTGAATCTGGTGAGCAAGAACAGTCAGCATTCAGAGCAGTAGTAAAACACAGGGGTGCAAGAGGGTAGAAAGACACATAAATGAAATAACAAAAGGGAGTTAGAAACAATAGAGGACATAGTATTGTCTAAAATTCACATTGAGGCTGTGGTGGTATCTGACCGTTTGTCTCAGCGTACTGGCCACAGGGTCAGGCAGGAATATTCTTAACAGTCTCTCCAAGTAACCACTGTATCAGAGAGAAGCATTTCTTTTACCAGTTGAATGTGATGTGTCCACCACTGTTAAGAGTGAATCCTGTGGCATTAATATTCATTACTGTTTGCAAATGCTTTTTCTTGAAAGAGGAAAAAGAATCAGTAACTCATTCACTGGATTAGCTTTCATCCACCATTATGCCGAACTCAGGAGTGGAATGGGGTTCTGCTACATTCTCCTCCATTTACTTTTATGATGCATTTGCATAAGAGTTTTCCTTTTCCTTCAATATCTTCCTGTATGAATCTAATTAGAAGAAACATTGAAGGCTTTTAGAGCGCCAGGAGGAGCAAAATATTTCTACCCCCAATGTAGCTCCCATTTCTGTGGAAATAATAGTAAATGGCTTATAAGTGGAGATTAATTTGTCCCCTGTGGTCTGCTTAGATTTCTACTTTGAAAATCTGTACCTTTAAATGTTATAGGTATACTGTAATGTATATTTGCAACACTATACTTGCAAGTATCACCAAGGTATTCTGGCAAATCCAGAAGATAATTTGAAAATCATTACTGTAGATTAAGATAGATTATTTGAAAAACTCTTGCATTCAAAATATAAAAAGAGAAATACATCAATTATGTAATATCAACTTCTCAGTTAAATTCGGCAGGCTTTTCTTTAATTGTATGAATTATTAACTTCAGTAATCTTCCATCATTGCTAATTAAATTCTTTATAATGTAACAGTCATAAAAATAGGTAACTTTTCATGCTAGTTGGAGTTTTACATATACAGAAAACTGAAATAGAGGATACACACAGATAGAAGCTACAGGTGTAGCGATCCTCTAGGCTTTGTGATAATCGTGGGATTGATTTCGAAATAGGATGATGTCAAGAATGGTAAAGGTGGTACACCTGGGTGGCAGTTAAGCATACAACTCTTGGTTTCGGCTCAGGTCCTGATCTCATGGGTTGAGAGATGGAGCTCCACATTGGGCTACATGCTCCATGGGGAGTCTGCTTGGATATTTTCTCTCTCTGCCCCTTCCCCTGCTCGTGTTCTCTATCTCTATCTCTCTCTACAATAAATGAATGAATGAATAGAATAGAATGGAATAGAATAGTAAAGGTTCTGAGATGTACCCTAATTGTGGACTTGCGTGTTAGCCTACCACAGTTTTATGTCTGCTGGCAGAAAACAGTAGACATCTGTATCAGAGAAAAAGGACTATTCAGATACAGCAAGAAGCATGGACTTCACAATCATATCAGTTCCTCTCCATATTTTCCAACCCACATTCCCAGCACATCATGCAGGTGGGTTAAGATGTGCAGTACACACAGTGGGTTTGTGTCCCAGATGGGAAACTTCAAGAGTATGAAACTTCAGTATTTTATAATGAACTGCAAGCATACCTGGCCAATCTCTTCCCCAGAGGGAAAGCTTATCTTTATTAAACTGAACAGCAAACAATTCTGCCCTCAGCTGTGGAAGGAAACACTGTCTCTGTCTTCCAGAGCTATTCACTATTCAACACCCTTGAAAAATAATCCAGGAAAAAAGAAATTAAAAATCTGTCAGTGTTTCTACTTGTCAGGGTCTCTTGCAGGTGTTCCTGAAGTGTTAGAGACACCATGAGCAGAAATAGCAAAAAGGGCAGTTGATTGTATTGTGTGAATTACTGTGCAAGATGGCAGTGGAGGTGGGACTTGGTCTAAAATCCATCTGTGTTTGCAACTGCCAATCCTTGAAATTCTCTTATAAGTGAATCAATTATTAAAAATTTATTGACTAAACCCTATGCAGAATTGCCTTAAATTATTAATCTTTTAAAGATTGCATATTTTGTTAAAAATTAATATAATTCAGCAAACTGGTGCCTGCCATTAACACACTAACTTTCCTTAGTATCATTTTGTCTTTTAATGTGGCTCTGAACTGAGAACCTGTTTTAAAAATAGGGGTAGTAAAAAGAGTCTAACAGAGGAAATTTTTCAGAGAGTCCAATTATGTACAGAGAATGGTGAATATTGAAGGAAAAAAAACCCAACCACACAACTGTGACACCTGGGAGATTGTGTTGTATGAAGTCAGGGGAAAAACACTGGATTGAAGGTAGGAAAATGTTCTAGTCAAGCCTTCTTAATTTGTAATTGCCTAGACTGCCCTCATCACTTAAGCTTGTTGTTTTCTTAAGAAAATCACTTCATAGGGCTAATAAGTCACTTTAATTGTACTTTGGTTGAACACACATTACTGAAACTTCATTAATGTAGTTGACTATATCATCTAAGAGAGTAGTCTCACTATAAAAATCATAAGAACAATTTCTCTAAGTAACAGTGATAATGTACTCACAGCATCATAATTCAGATCTCAGTCACTGAAATTATATTTTGTTGGATTTCACCCACTACTACTTACCAGCTCTGTAGTCTTAGACAAATTGCTTAATTTTTCTGAGTTTCATTTTGTTCCTTTGTTAAATAGGAATTTGTACTTAATAAAAAATTTATTGTGATATTCAACAAGTTTATGTATGCAAAGAACATAGTGTTATACTGGAGAGATTCTGTCCACTTCTTAAATAGGAGGTACTACCATAATTAGCATTTTTATTATTTTGAAGAGCAGAGAAATAACCTTGGATAAACAACCTCTGAGAAAAATAGGACAAACAAATATTAAAAAATATAAGTAATATGGAAACTAGAACAAAACCTGAAAGGATGAGATGTATACTACACAGATATCTCCATACATTTGGAGAAGAGGAAAGTAAAATTTATGAGAATAGAAAAGTTAAGATTTTGTTTCAGCTACCTAATTGAAATTAATTTCATCAAAAAGCAACCATGAGAAAGTGTAACAGGAAACTGGAAATGAATTATTCAGGGCAACAAAGCTTGTGAAACATGTGCCTTACTTAGGATTCTAAAGAAGTAAAATATAGGAAGTAAAAGGATGGAGGTATGTCTCCCAAAATAAAAATGTCATTTCCTTTGCTGTTACTCATGAGGTCATATCTGACCTTCACATAGTTCCAGTGTCCACACAGTTTCAGGACTAATGAGAATCCATGGAATTTGTGGTAGAGGAGGCTGCTGCATAATATTCTATTTCTCCTTCTCTCAGCTGTCTTATTTTTAGGCACAATGTTAGGAACAAGGTAGTTAGGATTGAATAGCCAGAGATTCTTACAAGGCTTAATATGTAATATCCACATGAAAAACTCTGGATCATGTTGCTAAGTGTGATCTTAAAGATAAGTAGTATTCTTCATTATGCACATTAAGAAAATTCAATTTAGAAATTATAAGCCTTACATGTGAGAGTCCTCCCTACTAAAAGGACTCTCCTTCTATTCTGTAATCCCTCCATCACTCCATAGCGCCCCCTCATGGGAATATTTGAACTGCCATAATCAAGTATACCAATGATGGAGGAGGTTCTGAGAGAATCAACATATAGTAAAAAAAGAGCCACAGTGAGAAGCACTCTTGATGGAATCAGAGAACCCCTCATACTCACCTTGACAATCAGCTGTGTGCGTGCTCTCTTTGCCTTCGTGCCTCCACACATACGACCACAGGGCTTTGCCTGTCCAGGTGTTCAATAAAATGCTCACTGAATTGATTTGCTCTGTTTGAAATTCCAATTAAGTTGTCAACACTGCTTATGCTTCTTTATCCCAGAACCTCTAGATGTTCCTCAGAATGAAATATCAATGAGGTTGATGCTGGTGGGAAGCGAGGTTATTTGCCTTGCTTTAAGTAATTTGTCCTATTATCAGTTCATCTGTGTCTCGTGAAATCAAACAAAAGAGCTGTGTGTTCCCTGTTACTGGTATTCAACATTAGTGCTCTCAGAAAAGTAGAATTGAGTGAGAATACAGTTTTTAAATAATGATAACTTTAATGAGTGGGCACTGGAGGAACTGTATATATTTTCCACTTTGTAAAATTTTTTATTTCATTTTTAATCTCACTTGTGCCCCACACTAATCTATTAATTGATTGATTGATTGACTCATTATTCTATAAATGCTATTGAATTTTATTCATTGCCAGGTAGTTCGCTTGGGTGCTGGGGATTAAATGATTAACAGGAGAGCCTTAGTCCTGGCTTCAAGAAGCTGGGAGTCTTTAAAAAAAAAAAAGCAAACAAGTATTTATGTCGGAAGTGGTATCATTAGGGGGGCCTGGGTGGCTCAGTTG
This sequence comes from Ailuropoda melanoleuca, assembly GCF_002007445.2. Taxonomy (NCBI): domain Eukaryota; kingdom Metazoa; phylum Chordata; class Mammalia; order Carnivora; family Ursidae; genus Ailuropoda; species Ailuropoda melanoleuca. Next base: position 116,001,413 of record NC_048224.1, read on the forward strand.
GTTAAGCGTCTTCCTTTGGCTCAGGTCATGATCCCAGGATGCTGGGATCAAGCCCTGCATCCGGCTCTCCACTCAGTGGCGAGTCTACTTCTCCCTCTCCCTCTGCCTGCTGCTCCCCCTGCTTGTGTCCTCTCTTTCTCGCTATCTCTGTCTGTCAAATAAATAAATAAATAATCTTAAAAAAAAAAGTGGTATCATTAGATTTTAGCTATAATGAGGTGACTTACTTCGGTGTGGGGTTAATGGAAGACTTTCTGAGAAAGTCATTTTAAAGAGTAAAACGGAGAAAAAGAAGAGGAGAGAGGATGCCTGACAGAGGATTTGAAATCCTGGGGATGTGAAGATTATATTTGTTAGGATATGAAAGTAGCTGGCTGTGGAAACAGTGAAGTAAGTTTGGAGATGAAGTCCTTAAGCCAGTTCGTGCAACGTTTTGTGGCCCAAGAGAAAAGCCATTGTAAAGTTTTAAGCAGGAAATTGTCGTTATCCAAATAGTATTTTAAAAAAGATATCTGATATTTAGTGATGAATAAAATGAAAGGTTTCAAGAGAGGACAGAGCAGATTGCAGAGCTATTTTTTTTAATATATACAACATGTATAAGTTTATTTTTAATTTTTTTAAAGATTTATTTATTTGAAAGAGAGAGAGAGCATGAGTGGGAGGGGCAGAGGGAGATGGAGAGAGAATCGCAGACTCCACGCTGAGCACGGAGCCCAACACCAGGCTTGATCTCATGACCCTGAGATCATGACCTGAGCTGAAACCAAGAGTCAGAAGCTTAACCAGCTGCATCACCCAGGTGCCCCATTGTGCAAGTTTGAAGTGTGCAGCATGTTGATTTGATACATTTGTATTGCAGTGTGTCTGCTGTTATAATATCAGCCAGCACCTCTATCAGGTCACATAATTATTCTGTTTTGTGGTGAGAATAATTAGAATCAAGTCTCTAAGCAAGTCTGATGTTTATAATACAAGTTGTTATCTATAATCATTATACTACTATTAGCAAGTAATATACCCCTAAACAGCATCTCCTATTCCCCCATCCCCAGCCTCTGGTACCTACCATTTTTTTCTGTTTTTATGAATTTGCCTTTTTTTTTAAATACATTTCACATATAAGTGATATCATACAGTATGTGTCTTTCTCTGTCTGAATTATCTCACTTAACCTAATGTCCTCAAGTCCATCCATGTTGTCATAAATGGCAGAATGTCCTTCTTTCTCATGGCTGAATAATATTGTATGTATGTAATATATGTGTGTGTGTATATCCCACATCTTTTTAATCCATTCTTCCATTGATGGACACTTAGGTTGTTTCCACATTTTGGTTACTGTGAATAATGCTGCAATAAACAAGGCAGTGCAGATACCCTCTTAGAAACCCTATTTTTATTCCCTTTGGGTATATACTTAGAAGTGGAATTGCTGGACCTTACGGTAGTTCTAATTTTTTGAGAACCCTCCAGATTGTTTTCCCTCGTGGCTGAAGTTTAAGTGTGAGAGAATAGTGGCTCTTACTAGTGTCATGGCCCTCTAGGTGAACAGCAGATTTGAAAAATATTTCAGGGATGGAATCAAACAATTGGTGATTGATTTTTGAGGAGGAGAGAGAGAGAAACTCATTCTTAAATTCTTGGTATGAGTACCTGAGTGTAGAGTACTCTTGCTGAGATTTGGACTGTTTTCCAGGTGTGTGTGTGTGTGGCAGGGGGTGGGCAAGAGAAAATCAGGGGTGTCTCATTAATTAGTTGAAGCCTTTGTATTTCTACTGGTAACCAAGGGAATTGAGGAAGGGATGAAGAAGGGTAGAAGATCTAAAATTGAGCATTGTTGAAGGAAATAAGTCAGCGCTACTTTCAGATAATCTGAAAATTTAAAGCACTTTTCTTTCTTCTTCAATTATTAATTTTTGGTCCTAAATATAAGCATGTTAAATTGCTCAAATTTCCAAATTTCCCTTGACAGATTAATCTGTATTTATTTAAGCCACATGGTATGTATTACATATGAAAGGAACAAGAGGGGAGTGAGAGTCAAAGATAAAGTATTCTCTCCAGTTTCCTAAATTTGGCACCACACTGCTATGTAAATCTGTGTGTATTTTGTGTTAGTGTGTGACATCTGTATCTGTATTCATAAAGATATTGATGAATCCAGTTTATAGAAAATAGGATGAATTCAAAGCTTTTATATTTCATATGTGGAATTCAGATGAAGAAAATCGCATGGGCTGATTTCAGCTGCAAAGCCTTAATGTGTTCTGTGATGTGGCTTATTGCTGTGGAGTTGGTTATAATAATAATTAAAAAAAAAAAACTGCTCAAGTTTTTTTTTTATTTTTTTTTAAAGATTTTATTTATTTATTTGACAGAGAGACAGCCAGTGAGAGAGGGAACACAGCAGGGGGAGTGTGAGAGGAAGAAGAAGGCTCCTAGTGGAGGAGCCTGTTGTGGGGCTCGATCCCATAATGCCAGGATCACGCCCTGAGCCAAAGGCAGACACTTAACGACTGCGCCACCCAGGTGCCCCTCAAGTTGTTTTTTTAAAAAAAATTTCTACTTTCTATGCTTTTTTGAACCCCCCCAAAAAAAGAAAGAAAGAAAGCAATTTAAAACCTTTTAAATGATGCATCTACTGCATATTATAAAATATGTGACATCGTACTGTTAAGAGTAGCATCAAATCCCATATCAGGTCAGCTATTACCTTTTCATTTAATGCAAAATGACCTTACGGAATGGGCTGTCGTACTGTGCAGGGCCACATACAGTAATCTAGCTTTTAAAATGGTGTTTATTTATTTATTTTATTTTTCTTTGATGAAATGTCAATTGTATACCATTGAGTTGACAAATAAATGTGATTGCTAATGAAAACACTCACCAGAATGTTACCTTTACATATTAATGAGAAAAGGGTATATTATAATTTGTGCTTGGGATAAATAAACTTCTCATTGCTATGCAATGTATTTCTCATGTCCTCCTCACTTACCTGATACACAATGCATTTGTAAATATCATGCCATTTTTGGTTTCTAAAAATGACTCTTTTAAGAAAACATTTAAAATTTCTTTAAATCTTGTAACCTTTTGAGGGCACTATATAGTTCAATGATGTATCTTCTCAGGAAGAAATATAGTACAATGTCAGAGGGGAAAACTGTTTTATATAAGTATCCTTCATTTTCCTTTTCTTTTGAGTATAATATATTTTCTTATCTTAGACAAAGTTCCAGGTCTGATTCTTTTGTGTGTGTGTGCTTTAATATCAGTAACTATAGCAACAAGATTTTAAATGCTGTATGTAGTATAAGTAAAGGGAAAATGGAGAGCATAAAACCTTAAAAGAAGAAGCTGTCAGTCCTCTTACTGCCTTTGTGAGTCACAAAAATAATTTTCTGAATTATGCTGTCACTTATGCAGGAAATGTAGCTTGTATGTCACAGAGAAGTTTTAGTTTATTTACTTGTTTATTTTGTAATGAGTTTGCTTAGAATTATCTACATTTCTTTATTGGTCTTTGTTTTATGTTATGCTTTTATATGATGACTGGCATTAGTTATATGCAAATTACATTCCATTTCCTGAATAGTGCTATGAGGAGGTCTGTGGAATCACTTCTCAGTAGAACAAACACAACTGAGGAAACTTATATTAAAAAATTAAAATCTCCGGAAATTATTCTCAGGACATAAAGCAAATGAATAAACATTTATTCAAGAGAATTTACTAAATGTCATGAAGAAAAAGGAAACACCATAGGACTTGAGCCATGGTCTGTTCCTTGCCTTCATGCTGAACCCCTGTTAAAGGCTCTCATCTTCCCAGAGGTAGCGTATCGCCAGCATTCCCCCTCACCCCCAGCTCCTTGTTGCTTAAGCCAAACTCAGGAATAGTGAAGAGGGCTCCTTCTTCAACTTGCCTCAGTGCAGAACCCTGCCACTGTACAGTGAGAGAGGAAGGACGGCAATACTTCTCCAGTTGCCCTCATCCAGCTCATTCGGAGGGTGGCGGTGGCACAACATGGGGGTCAAGCTGAGAAGAGCAGAGGCTATCAACACAGAGGAAGGTGGGTACGTTCAGTCCTGAGTCCACTGAGAAGCAACATCAGAGGCTTTACGAGACAGAGGAAACAGACACCGCAAAAATAGTCCAGACAATTCACTAAACAAATGAGCAAGCAAAGAACAGCAAAATTGCGAGCCCCAGAGGTGCCTTAAAGTAAATATTAAAGGAAACTTTTCACATCCCAGATATGTTATAAGAGAAGCAGTCAAGTGTCCCCAACCGCATTGCTCGAACAGTGGCTCAGAAATTTTCCCCAGTGAAAGATTTAGGCCGGAGGAACAGAGAGCACCAAAGTGCTCTCCCCTAAAAAACTGACTGTTCTGAACAGAGTGTGGAGAAGTTTTAGCCTCGGGCTTATTGAAAGCAAGAAAGACTTTAATGGTGAGCAACTAAGGAATGTTGATATCTTCATGAAAATAACCTATGCTTTAAATCAGTGTAACTTACCAAAAATAGCCAGGTAAAGAGACAGCGAAGATGATCCCTGCTGGAGTCAGAAAGCAAAACTTTCACTGATAGCTTCAAAAATAATCTCTGCAAAGGAGCCCAAGTGGAGTTGGATCAGACTGTGTAATAATTTATGCTCCAAATTATTATCATAAACAATAGAACAGTCGGCCAGCAGTTGGTGGAGCCTAACAGCTGAGTGTGATGCCAACACACGCAGACGGCTTAACAGAGATCAGGGAATGAGACTTTCAAATAAAGCTCAGTTAAAACCACTATCAACACAGAGGACAGCGGGTATGTTCAAGCCTGTGTCCACTGCGAAGCGACATCAGAGGCTTTACAAGACAGAGGAAACAGACGCCACAAAAATAGTACAGCCAGTTCACTAAACAAATGAGCAAGCAAATAGCCAAATTAGCAAACCCCAGAGGTGCCTTACAGTAAATAGTAAAGGAAACTTTTCGGGCTGAAAGCAGTAAACACAGAGGGAAATTCAAATCCATACCAAACAGTGAACACCAGTAAAAGTAATTATGTAATTCAAAATAAAATGTAATATGTAATGTTTCTTTTTTTTTTCCTTAGCTGATTTAAAAAGCAATTGTGAGCAGCCATTTGTATATCAATATGTTGTTGGACCTATAATATATAGAAATATAATGTATTTGACAACAGTAGCACAAAGTACATAGGTAGAAGCAAAGCTGTCATAGAATGAGGACATGATACCAGACGGGAACTCAAATCCACAGAAACAAATCAAAAGAATAAAAAATGACATTTAAGTGGGTTAATATAACAAACTATAAATATGTACTTGCTCTCAATTGCTATATAAGCTTTTGTAACTGACCTACAATTATATGAAAGAATAGCTATTACAGTATATGGCAGACACATACAACTATATCAATCATAATTAAATTTTGAACGGATGGAACAATCTAATTAAAGGCAGGTTTTCAGACTGAATAGAAAACAAACAAGATCCAGCTATAGGTTCTCTACAGGAGACAAACTTTAAATTCAAATATACAATTAGGCATAAAGTAAAAGTATATAAATATATATAAAGTGTGAAAATTCATAAAAGGAAACCTCATTTAGAATGGAGTGGAGAGGCCAGCAGGGAAAGCTCTCACCCTCTGCCACTCCTTGTCAGTTGCAGACCCAACAGGAAGAGATGAACCTTGCAGTTAGCTAGTACTTTCCCATCCCAGCAGTAGGAAGAATATTTTCCTCCTCCCCCAGCAGTGCCCAAGCCATGAGAGACTATCATAACTCAGCCAGTGAAAATCCACTGTACTTTAAAATCCCAATTTACTCCAATGGACTCTTCCTTTATAACTGCCCTTCCAACTTCTCTTTTTTCTCTATTAGAGCGTTCGTCCTCTTTGTCTTCCAGACTTGCCTATAGTTTTGTGATAGTTTATTTGTCCAAATTGCAATTCAAATAAATGGCAGTTTTATTTTTTAAGGTTGATGCATGCAAACAGAAACCGTAAGAAAGCTGGATGGCTACACTAATATAGACCTTAAAATAAATACTTAATCTCTTTGCAAAGCATTTACTTTTAAAAATTAAGTATGAAAGAATGTATTGCATTGGAAAGAATATTGTGGCAAAAGTCTTAGTGTGGGGATAATTTAAAATTTAACCCCCAAACATCAGATGTATGGAGTATTTTTCTGATTCACTGTAAATCACCATTTAGTCTTTCTTTCTTTTTCTTTCTTTCTTTCTTTCTTTCTTTCTTTCTTTCTCTCTGTCTTAAATTTTCACACTTATACCATACCTATCTGTCTGAAATTCAAAATTCTGAATCTTAGTTTTGCACAATATATGTTTTATTATTGTTTATAAAGACTTTAATAAATTAATTTTCATGTCTTCATAAATTTTATCAATTTGGATACCACATATAGTCAAACACATTCAAATAAAAGTATAATTTAGCCAGATAATATAATGCTAGTGAAATAAGTCAGTGAGAGAAAGAAATATATGATTTTACTCATATGTGGAATTTAAGAAACAAAACAAATGAGCAAAGGTAAAAAAAAAAGAGAGATAGAGACCAAGAAACAGACTCTTAAACAGAGAACAAACTGAGGGTTTCTGGAGGGGAGGTGGGCACAGGAACAGGTTAAATGGATGATGGGGACTAAGGAGGGCAATTGTGATGAGCACAAACATTGTACGGAATTTTTGAGTCACTATATTGTACACCTGAAACTAATATAACACCGTATGTTAACTAACTGAAATTAAAATACAGACTTAAAGTATAATCTAGCATTTTCCACAGATGAATAGAAGATTAATCAATAAAAATAATTTATACTGTTCAATATATCATTTGAAAAATTGTATGCACATTTGTTAACTTGAAAAGAAAACAGTAACATTCCTAATACTGTGTTTCAAGCATTGTCACAACAATTTAACATCAATGCACTTCATCTTTACTACATTCTTATGTATTAGTTTACTTTTGTTTTATAAATGAGGAACCTGAGTTATAGTGAGGTTGAATTACATACTTATGATCACACATTAGCAGCTGGTAGAACTAAAATTCGAACTTAGAAGGTCTGGTTTCGAAATCTGGCAACTAATTAAAAACTCCTAATTTTCTCAATAAGTAGTCACATTATTTTAAGATAGTCATTACATTTCTCTAGGCCTTCTTGGTCTACTAGAGGAAAGGTTGTGTCATATGTTCTAGTCTTTAGTCCAGATGGCTTCTTTTTCACCACGTCAAACTAATCAAAGCTGTTTTTCTATTTTACAAGCATTTAACTGAATCTTTTCATTTAATTCTGCAGTATAATTTTGACTTTGACCAGACATACTGTCCTAGAGGATTAATTAAAGAATTAACAATACTAAATGTGTATTGAATACCTACTATCCCCAAGGCATCAATGTTATTGAACCAAAAGACACTAGATTTCACTGTGAAATTGAACTCATTGTATTCTAATATCCCATGTGTGCATTTAGAAATAAAAGACTATTGCATGTCTATATCAAGAAGGTTATTTTAGAATTAGTTATCAAAGAAAAAATGAATTAAATTGTCACTTTTTTTTTTACTAGTAGGAAATAAATACCCAATTCCACAAAATCAGTGTTCCATGCTCCACAAAAAGACTAATGAGAAAGGAATGCGTTATCATTTTTGTACAAGACTGAGGTATACACTGAGTATTGCACAAAAGCACTCAGTCATGAAATAGAATTGTTACTTCTTATTCTAGCATTAAATAACTTCTTTTGATGGATGCTGGAATCAAGTTAGAAAAAAATATTAGACTTCTTTTAGAAGATGAGATAGAATTAAACAAAATCAATTCAATGATTTTACAGTATGTAATTTCTTCTTAATGTTCTTTATAATTATATACATGCAAGAAATATAAAAAAATTAAAATAAAGTGCTGAATTTCAGATTAGTAAAAAATAATAATTTTTAAATTTGCCAACCTATTTAAATTTTAAATGAAATTTTCTAAAGTTATGTGTTTGACTGATTCATCAGAGGACTTATTTTAAAAGTGATGTTTTAACTTTTGGATTATGCTGTTGAATAATTTTATAGGATAAATTTTACTTTACCAGGGCACATAATTTTACCAAGACACTGCCTGGTTAATTTTTGTTTTTGCTAATTAGAATTTTCTAAGTATTCCTTGTCAAGGATTCAAAAGTTAATTATAGCCATACCATTTTTACACTATTTACTTTTCATTGAGCTGTGTTATTTAGAATTCTCACAACGGTATCAAGAAGTCATCTAATTTATGTTTGTGCAATTTATTTATTTTTATATGCAAATATAAACAAAATGATAACATCACTGGGGAAGTATTGGGAGTGTGCCATCAGCAGATCAGAATAGTTAGGACTTTCTGGAAGATGTAAGGCAGATGGTGGCACATATCATTGACTTAAAAGCTAACTAACAATACAAAATGGAGAAAGGAGGGAACCAAGAAAATATGAATCTTCCCAGCAAAACTCTGGGGGGACCCCAAGATCAGGAAGCAGGGAAAGAGTGAGGTTTAACCGACTAAAGAGCCCTGAAATCACCGTACCATCCAAAGGCTGATGCAGCATTTCCCCATTGAGTAAAGCAGAAGGAATGGCTCCCTGAATAGGGTGAATGATTTATGAGGGGCCCCCACAGTGGGGTTTGGGGTTCAAAAAGGTGCTGCACTGTGCTCGTAAGTAACTTTGGTTATCATGGTGGGCCACTAATGGGTAAATTCCCGCACCTCCTTAAAAACAGGCTCCCAGTGACTAGTCCCCACCAACAGCCCCCCCCCAATGGAGCCAGGGCTTCTGACATCAGAATCTGTACCCGTTGCTAGAGAAATAGGGATTTTTGCATGTGATGGAAATACCAAACTCAAGATACCAAATCTGTTCATCCAGGTCCTGATTTGGAAATGTGAATAGGTAACCTAATCACTAATATTGAATGAAAATTAATAGTCTGGAAACGATTCATAGGATAAATAGACAAATTTTGGGAAAATGGGTTAATGCAGAAAATAGAAAAAAAATTAAAGCAAGTAAAATTAGTATCTTCAGAAATAATTGTGAGTTTCCTTGCAGTTAAAAAAAAAGATGAATCAGAATTCTTGAAAATTAAAAATATCATTGTATAAATTAAATGTATGCAGATTTCTGAGATCTGGAAAAGTAAGATAAAGAATTGTCGGAAAACAAAATAAACAGCCAAAGAGATGAACTTCATATAGAAAGTAAAGGACTGCTATGATAAGCAGAATAATGGCCCTTTCGAAGATGCCCATATCTAAACCCTAAAACCTGTATATGTGTTACCTTACGTGGCAAAAAAGATTTTGCAGATGTGATTTTTTCCCCTGATACCTTTTATTTTTTTTTAACTGAAGTCTAGCTGACACACAATGTTATATTTGTTTCAGGTGTACAACACAGGGATTCCACAGTTCTCTGTGTTATGCTCTGCCCACCACAAGTGCAGCTACCATCTGTCACTGCACAAGAATACCACAATATCATTGACTACAATCCCTGTGTTGTACCTTTCATCACCATGACTTATTCATCCCACAACTGGAAGCCTACACCACCCACTCCCCTTCACCTATTTCACCCATCCCCCCCCCACCTCCCTCCCCTCTGGCAACCACTAGTTTGTTCTCTGTATTTATGGGTCCATTTCTGCTTTTTTTTTTTTTTAAGCTTCTCTTTGAGTTAATTAGCAGCACCTGCACAGAAAATCCCAAAAGCAAATTCGACTTAGAAAAAAATATATTTTTTTCTTTTTGACCCCAAGAGAATACTGATTTTACTAAGTTGTCACAAACATGAAGACAAGTTAAGTTAGATCAAACACGTGAAAATAAGAGGAAAAATAGAAGAAAAAGTAATTGTTTTTCTAGACCCCATAATATGTTGATAACATTTAAGCTATTTTGTTTTTGCTTTTGTTGTTTGTTTGGTCTTTTGTTTTTTAGATTCCACATACAAGTGAAAACATAGGGTATTTGTCTTCCTCTGACTTGACTTATTCTGCTTAGCATAATCACTCTAGGTCCATCCATGTTGTCACAAATGGCCAGATCTCATCCTTTTTTATGGCTGAGTAATATTCGTGTGTGTGTGTGTGTGTGTGTGTGTGTGTGTGTGTGTGTCTTTGTATCTGTGTGTATCTCATATCTTCTTTGACCTTTCATTTATCAGTGGGCACTGGGACCACTTCCATATCTTGGCTATTGCAAATAATTCTGCAGTAAATATAGAGGTGCATGTATCTCTTCAAATTAGTGTTTTTGTTTTCTTTGGGTAAATATTTGGTAGTGGAATTACTGAATTATGTGGTATTTTTACTTTAATTTTTTTGAGAAACCTCCATACTATTTTCCACAGTGGCTGCACCAATTTACATTCCCACCAACAGTAATGTGAGGGTTCCTTTTTCTCCATATCCTTGCCAACAGTTGTTAATTCTTGTCTTTTTTGGTTCTAACCATTCTGACAGGTGTAAGGTGGCTTTGATTTGCATTTCCCCAGTGATTAATGATGTTAAGCATCTTCTCATGTGTCTGTCAGCCATCTGTATATCTTTTTTTAAAAAAATGTCTATTCAGGTCCTCTGCCCATTTCTTAGAGTATTTTGTTTCCTTGTCAAGTTGTATAAGTTCTTTATTTTAGATATTAACCCCTTATTGGACATATCATTTGCAAATACCTTCTCCCATTCAGTATGACACTTCTGTGTTGTGTTATATATTATATGTTGCTAGTTTTAAGTAAATGTTTAGTGATAATTTTAGGACTATCTCAAAAATGTTTTAGAAAAAAATTTCATCTACTGTATAGTAAATTCTTCTAAAATATAATTTTGATGCCTTCAGAAATGCATATTACATGCAAATTTAAAACATAGTGGAATATTGAACAAACTAATGTAGATAAGCAGGGGAGTCAAAGCCTTAAGGGTGAGAAACTTATTTTTGTCTAAATGTGATTGATGAAATTAGCCAGTGAAGAGGTTTATGAAATAGCATATAATTACTGGTTGACATTATTCAAATTTATTTATTAATTTAGTAATCAGTATTAACTGCAAAGACTTGGAGAAGAGAACTCAACTATGCTTCTTCCATACAGCATTTACTCTTTATCTTGTGACAATTTAAGGGGAAAATAATGCCACATAAGATCAAAGAAATCAGGAGAAATAAAGACCTATAAGTGTATTTGACTTCTTTGATGACTTTTTTTTTTAAGTTGATATGAATTCGGTTTTGAATACCTGAATTTACCAGTTCCTAACAGAGACTGATAAATATTTGGACTGTGGGGGGAAAATCAGATTTTACTAATAATAATAACAACAAAAACAAAAAATACAAAAGATGACAAAACTATATTTCTCAGTGGCTGAGGAAATATAATCATTAACTTTCTATAAAACATTTCTTTAAATTGAGTGGTCCTTGAGAAATCACAGATGTTGAGAGGTGGGAAATGCTGGTGTGAAATTTTGGGAATCTTGCATTAATTATAAGGAGGTATAAAATTATTTAAAAGCAGACTGTGTTAAGTTAAAGGTACATGTTGTAAATTCTACGCAATCACTTGTGTACATTCTTGCACATGAGCACGTACACACACAAACCTAGGTTCAGTAAAAAAAAATACATTTAACCAAAACAAAGTGGGGAAAGAATATAAAAAGAACAAAGAATAAATTGTATAAATAAAAAAAACCCAGTAAGATAAAATGCTTAAATTCAAATATATAAATAATTCAATTACAAATTGTCTAACCATACCAATTAAAAGGCATGCATTGTTTGCTATACACTACCTACAAGAAATACATTTTAAATACAAAATTGTATACAGTTTAAAAGAAAGGCAAACCCTTTTTTAAAAAGTATACAATATAGTGATTCCACAATTGTGTACATTACAGTGTTCGTCATGATAAGTTCGTCATGATCAGTTTATCATGGTAAGCACTCTTTAATCCCCTTCACCTATTTCACCCATCCCCCGACCCAAGCTCCCCTCTGGTAACCACCAGTTTGTTCTCTACAGTTAGGAGTCTGTTTCTTAGTTTGCCTCTCTTCCTTTCCTTTGTTCATTTATTTTGTTTCTTAAATTCCACAGATGAGTGAGATTATATGGTATTTGTCTTTCTCTGACTGATTTCACTTAGCATTATACTCTTTAGATCTACCTTTGTTCTTGCAAATGGCAAGATTTCATTCTTTTTATGGCTGAATAATATTCTTTTATACACACACACACACATAACTTCTTATCCATTCATCTATTGTTGAACACTTGGGCTGCTTCCATAGTTGGTTATTGTAAATATTGCTGCACCAAGCAGAGGTTCGTATAGCCTTTCAAATTTAAAAAAAAAAATGTATTTTTTGGGTAAATACCCAGTAGTGTGATTACTGGATCACAGGGTAGTTCTATTTTTAATTTTTGGAGGAAATTCCATACTGTTTTCCACAGTGGCTACACTAGTTTGCATTCCCACCAGAAGTGTAGAAGGGTTTTCTCCACATCCCCACCAAAACTTGCTTTTTGTGTTTTTTATTTTAGCCATTTTGACAGGTGTTACACATACTTTTTTTGAGAAATAAAGGATTGAAAATTGCACTACTACGCATTTTATGAGGTTGACATTATCCTGATAACAAGACCAGACAAGGACATTGTGGGAAAAATAAAATAAAACTATATTCCACTATGCCACATAAACCTAGACTCTCCCTACGTATGTGTGTGTATGAGAGAAATATTCCAAAAGCAAATTTAGAAGATAATTTAAATAAAACATATTTAAAACATACTTGAAGACATCATGATCATGTGGGATTTATTCCAATAATAGATCATTGTTTCAGCATTCAAAACTCTATGAATATAATTCACCAATAAACCAAACAAACGTGAAAATAAGATTATCAGAGACAGAAAAAATTTTGAATTCATTTATCACCTGTTCATGATGGAAACTCTCATAGGACCAGCAATTCAAGGAAATTTCTCAGTCTAACAGTGAATATCACAAAAGAAAGAAAGTGAGAGCTCAATGGCGAAGGGAGGGAGAAAGAGAAAAAGGAGGGAGAAGATAGGAGGAACAAGTAAAGGAAATGAGGATGGAATAAAACATGAGGTATGGAAGGAAGGAAGGAAGGAAAAGAAGAAAGGAAGGGTGAGAGAACTGGAAAAACTGGGTACAAGGCAAGAATGCACTCTCTCACCACTCCTGTTCAACATAGTACTAGAGATTTTCCCTAGAGCAACAAGTTAATCAAATAAGTAAAATACACACGGGACAAAAAAGAAGTAAACATCTCTTTATCTGCCTATGACATTGTGTATAAGGAAAATCCTCAGTTACCTAGAAAAATTAATAGAGCTAATAAGTAAGATGAAAAGTCATTTATAAATTATTTGTATTTCTGTATACTAGAAAATAATGATTGGAAATAATTGGGAAATACACTCAAAATTAAAAATGTCATTCAAACTAGCATCCCCAAATATGAAGTGCTTAGGGATGAATTTAACAAAGCACATATATAACCTTGGCACTAATGACTACAAAACGTGGCTATAAGGCATTTTAAAGTCCCCGAATTAACATTTGGAAAAATGTAAGATATTCATGGGTTGGCCATCTTGATATTGTTAAGATGTCAATTCACACGAATTGCTGAGTGAATTCAGCATTGTTCCAATTAAAACCCTAACAGACTATCTTTTTGTAGAAGTATGCAAGCTGATTATAAAATATATATGGCATTGCAAAGGACTTGGGATAGCCGAAACAATGTAGAAAAAAAAAGAACACAGTTGGAAGATTTATACTTATGTGATTAAAACTTATAATAAAACTACACTAATTAAGACACTGTGATATGGCTTGAGGATATACGTGTAGATCGATAGGATAGATTAGAGAGTCCACAGATAGACTCATCATGTATGAATGATATGTTGCCATGGTAATTCAACGGAGGGATTGGCTAATTTTTTCAACCATGTTTATGGAGCAACTCAATATCCATATGGGAGAAAAAAAACTTTGTCACCTCACATTATGAACAAAAATTGAATTGAAATAGCTTATAAACCTGGAAAGTGAAAGATGAATCTATGATATTTCTTGATTAAAAGAAGAAAATCTTTGTGATTTGGGGATAGGAGAAACATATGACCAATTGGGAAAAATAAAATGATTGAGTTTGGCTTTCACAAAACTAATTTTTTTTTGTAAATGCCATTCAAAATGAAAAGAAAAGCACAGATTGGGAGAGAATATTTGCAATACTGATATTTGATAAATGACTTGTATCTGAGATATGTAAGGAACTCTTATAACTCTATAATAAGACAAACTACCCAATTTAAAATGGGCAAAGAATTTGTACTCCAAAGAACATATGCTAATGGCAACTAAGTACTGGAATGCTGCCTACTCTAATTAGTCATTAGGGAAATGCAAATTAAAACCGCAATTAGATACTGCTATATATACTGGTAGAATAGCTAAAATTTAAAAAGGCAGAAAACCGAATGTTGGTAAGCATGTACATTAACTAAAACATACATTGCTGTTGGAGATCTAAACCAGTATAACCACTTGGAAAAATGTTTTGGGCATTCCTTATAAAATTAAACATATACTTACTATAAGTCTAGCAATTCTACTCTTGAATATTTAGCTAAGATAAATGGAAATATATATTCTTTCAAACATCTGTACAACCATTTTATTGCAGCTCTTTTCATAATAGCTGAAAATTAGAAACAGCAAAAATGTCTATCAAGAAGTGAATGGTCAAATTTTGATCTATCATATAATAATGCCAATAAAAATGATCAATTGATGCACTAACTAACAAGTATGATTCTCAAAATCGTGATGCTGAGTGACTAAATACAAGAGGGTATACTGTATCTTTTCCATTTGTAGAGAACACTTAAAAAGACAAGTCTTGTTTATAGTAACACAAAGCTAGTTCTGCCATGTGTGGTGCAGGAGAATCACCAAGAATAACAGATGGCTACATTCTGTGTCTTGATTTTGGTGATAGTTACCTAGATATATAAATACATTAAAATTTATTGAGGTATACTTTTAGAATGGATGGGTTTGCTTATGTTGGAATTTGTAGTGTTATTTCAGTAAAAACTGGTTAGACAAATAAGAAAAAAATTAGTATTTATATCTACTTTTTTTTTTTTTTTTACCACTAGTATTGGGTTCTCCAAATAATCACTAAGGTGTTTTTAGACCATTTTAGATTGCAGCCAAAGTAGACAAAGGCACTGCACGTTGCCTTACTTTTCTTCCATATCTTTCTCCTTAGTCCAGCTTCCTTATTCTCTGCAGGAACCAGAAGACACACAAGCAAATAAAACAGATGATAAAACACATTTAAGAGAAAAGAAAGAATTTAAGGCGGCACCATGGTTTAATATGACGAATTTGTTAAAGGGCTTCTGTGACACATGAAATATGTAACTTTGCTTTAAGTCTCTCTGAGCCAGTTTTTTCCTTGCCACTAGATGGAGTTATGTAATCTTTTCCACACTCTCTCTTAAGTAATAGAATAACTTCCAGACGTTTGAGGTCCAATCACATACCCCTTTAAGCAATTACAGTTATCACTCCAGTGTCATAATCATACCCAATGAAAAGCTTTTCCCTTCATGGCTCAGACTGGAAAGACTGCACTTAAACTAGAGCAGAAGGAATGAAACTGCCTCAGATAGAGGATTTCATTCTGTTTTCTTCAGCTTTATGTATTTCTTCTCTCCCTTCTCAATGCTCCCCCTGGTCTCTCCAGATATGGAACAAAAAAGGAGAACAGAGATTTAAGTTTAGAAAATGTCTTTGTGCAAGGACACATGTGATGGTTTCTTTTGAATTGCATTTCAATCATTCTTAGTTTAAAGGACACTTTTCTGGGTTTCTCAAATGTCTCTAACTCAAGTCTCCCAATTGCAGTTTGACACGAGTAATGTCCCTCATCCATTTGGGAGCCTTTATGATTCCTCATTCAACTTCTGGACATCTACTTAATCCAACTCTTGGTTTTGGCTCAGGTCATAATTTCATGTGTCTTGAGATCAGTTGAGCCCCACATGGAGATCCAGGCTCAGCAGAGTGTCAGCAGGGTGTCAGCAGGGTGTCAGCAGGGTGTCTGCTTGAGACTCTACCTCTACCCCTTCCCCCACTGGCACACACACACACTGTCTCCCTCTAAAATGAATGAATGAATGAATGAATGAATGAGTGTGTGTGTGTGTGTGTGTGTGTAAGGAAACTTCAGTTGTATTGTTTTATGGGGTCTTTAGTTTTGGGCTGAAGGTACAGTTTGAGTCTAACCTACTAGTAAGCCTTCATGGGTCATTTCAGTCCCCTTTTTGCCCCATAGACTTTCAAGGCAACATCCACTAAAACTGTGGGGCTCATAAAAATTTTCTAATGGTCCCCTGAAAGTGTTCTCATTTGGTTGTCAGTAAGGAAAAAGCACTTGTGTTAAGGTTCTCCAGAGAAATAGAGCCAATAGGATATATACAGATACATAGGTATATAGAAAGAGATTTATTATGTGTGATTAGATCATACAGTTATGAACGCTGAGCCATCCCATGATCTGTCTGGAGGCTGGTGGCTCAGGAAAACCAGTGGTCTAAATCCAATGCAAACTTGAAGGCCTGAGAATCAGGATAGCCAATAGTGTAAATCCTTGCCTGCGTTTGAAGGCTAAGGAGCAATGAAATCTGAGGGCAGCAAATGATGGATGTCTTGGCTCAAGCAGAGAGCTAATTTGTCAATCTTCTGCCTTAGGTTCTTTTGAGGTCCTGAGTAGATTTGATGACATGCACCTACATTGGTGAGAACAATCTTCTTTATTCAGTCTACCTGTCCAAATGTTAATCTCTTCCAGAAACACCCTCACCTACACACCCAAAAATAATTTTTTGTCAGCTATCTGGTCATCCCTTGGCCCTGTCAAGTTGACATATAAAATTAACAATTACAGCACCCCATACCTTCTCCGTCAAGGCGGAGTAAGGAGATGTAGAGGCAAGTGACAATCTTACTTGAGAAGAATGGACCCCAAAATAAACACACATGTATGGTCAATTTACTTATAACAAAAGAGCTAAGAATACTCAATGGGAAAAGGACAGTCTCTTCAATAAATGCAAAAGAATATAAAAGAATGAAACTGGACGTCTTACACCATACATAAAAATCAACTCCAAATGGAGTTTACAGCCTTGAATATAAGACTTCAAAACATAAAACCCCAGAAAAAAACATAGGGGGTAGGCTCCTTGACATTAACCTTGGAAATGATTTTTTGGATTTGACACCAAAAACAAAGGCAACAAAAGTAAAAATAAGCAAATGAAACTACATACCTAAAAAGTCTCTGCACAGGAAAAGAAACCATCAACAAAATGAAAAGGTAACCTAGGGAATGGAAGAAAATATTTGCAGATAATTTATCTGATAACAGATTAGTATTCAAAATGAAGAACTCATAGAACTCATTAACAACAACAGCAAAAACCAAACAAATAAGTACTCTGATTTAAAAATGGGCAGAGGAACTGAATAGTCATTTTCCCATAGAAGACACATAAATGGCCAATGGGTACATGAAAATGTGCTCAACATCTCTAATCACCAGGGAAGTGCAAATCAAAACCACCATGAGTTCTCCTCTCACCTTTTTGATGATAGAATGGCTGTCATCAAAAAAGACAAGAGATAACAAGTGTTGGTGAGGATGTGGACAAAAGTGAACCCTTGTGGGCTGTTGGTGGGATTCTAAATTGGTGCAGCCTCCATGGGAAACAGTACGGAGATTCCTCAAAAAGTTAAAAATAGAATACTATGTGTCCTGCAATTCTGTGTCAGAGTGTATATCTAAAGGGAGCAAAATCACTATGTTGAAAAGAGATCTGCATTCTCATGTTCATTGAAGCATTATTTACAATAGGCAAGACATGCAAACAACCTAAATGTCAATCAGTGGATGAATGCATAAAGAAGATGTGGCGTATATGTACGATGGAATATTATTCAGCTACAAAAAATAAGGAACTCCTACAATTTGTGACAACATGGATGACCTAGAAGGGCATTATGCTAAGTGAAATAAGTAAAATAAATCAGACAGAGAAAGATTGATACTGTATGTGGAATCTAAAAACAACGAACTCGTAGAAACAGAACAGATTGGTGTTGGCCAAAGGCAGGATAATTGGGGGTGAAGGTGGTCAAAAAGTACAAACTTGCAATTATAAGATAAGTTCTGGAGATGTAATGTACAGCATGGCAACTATAGTTAGCAGTACTGTATTGCATATTTGAAGGTTGCTGAGAGCAGATCTAAATAGTCCTCGTTACAGTAAGAAAAAATTGTAACTGTGAGGTGATGGATGTTAAGTAAACTTCTTATGGTAATCATTTCTTGATATATACATAGATCAAATAATTGTGTTGTACACCTCAAACTAATATATCTCAATTATGTCCCAATAAAACTGGAGGGGCAAAAGCCTCACAGGATTAAGGGGGAAAAAAGCATGTTATAAAAAGGAAAAAGACAAGAAAGATGACTTACCTATTGAACAGTGAATAGGCGGTCGGTCCTGTTTCACACTTCAGTAGCCTCACTACGGATCACAAAACTGGTTTTTCATATTCTTCTTTGTAAGTCCTCAGTAGGTCATCTACCACCTCGCTTAGGGACCATGGGTGTGCTTATTTGCTTTTTTTTTTCTTTGAGACTTTTGATATCTCACATGAAATAGAATGAGAAGATTTTTTTAGTACTTACTTTTTTGAGAGAGAGCTTCATGAAGAGTTTATGCTACAACCACTTGAGTTATCCTGAATAAAAACCCTACAACTTTAGGGCTAGCCATAGATGCATGTAATGATCTGCTGTTATCTTTTTCACATGGTGACCACGTTTTGAATGGTTAAACTGTTTTAACTTGGGGCATATCAGGCAAAGAAATAATTTATTATTTTGGAACATTTAAGAATACAATAAAAGTGATTCGAAAATCTGTCTCAAATCAATAGAAGCATAATATGCTTATTATTCCTTTTATTTTAAATACTTGAAAAATATTTTAATCACTCTAAAATAATTTGTGTTTGAATAATAGATTTTACCAACCCCTGTCTAGTACATCTAGTACAGTCAAGTGTTCTCTAGAGACAGTTAGGGTACTTTACAGAATAAATGACCTCAAAGATGTTAAATGACTTACTGTAACCTACAAAGCTAGTAAGTCTAACAGGTAGGCCTAGGTACCAGTTCTAATCGCTGTTAGTCCAGTTTCCTATTCACTAGGTCACAGACCACGTGTTTTATAAGCACAACTTCTTTAAATATGAAAATTTGAAATAGAAAAAAATCTTAAACATATTAAATATAAATTTTTAAGAGGCCATCAAAATGTTCAATTACTCATAAGCAGATAGAACTGAAACTTCCCATATGAAATTTTAACAGACATTATACGGTGTGGAAGTGATTGGCAGTTTATTTAGTAAGGAAGAAAAAGGTATTTGATCGCCTAAGAGGATATGAATTTTATCAAGCTATGCAGGAGTTAGAACTGTGAAAGCCCTTTGAGTTTTGAGTTTAAAAAGTACACTTAACCATTGCTAGTATTTTTTTCTGGCTAATATTTTGAGATATTATCCTCTCTATTTCAAAGTGGTGCATGCTTCAGTTTTTCTTTGAAAGTTGCTCTTATTTTGTAATCTCTTAAACCCAAATTCAAGTGAGTTTATTATTTCTCCATCTAGCAATTTCATAAAAGAAATGTTATATTAATTTCTCTGTAACAGAGCATAATCTTAAATAATAAGAGATTTTGCATTAATTAGGAGAGCACTATAGTAGTTCTAATATGGAATTAGAAAATGTTTGTCATGCCATTTTAAAATAACATGAAGTGATAATAATTAGACAACACAGACTTTGTTATATTTTCATTAAAGAAATAATAATCATTCATGTTCACAGAAGCCAGACTGCGTAGAAGATACTGTATTTTGACAGTTTTGTTTGTTTGCTAGTGTTCCCATAATAAAATACCATAGACTGAATGATTAAACAACAGAAATTTATTTTCTCTTAGTTTTGGAGGCTGGAAGTCAGGATAAATGTGTTGGCAGGTTTGGTTTCTCCTAGGTCCTCTCTCCTTGGCTTGTAGATGACAGTCTTCTTGCTGTGTCTGTATATAGATCTTTCTCCGTGTACCTGCATGCCTGGTGTCTCTTCTCTTTATAAGGACACCAGCCCCATTGGTAGAGCTCCATCCTTTAGTCCTCATTTAACCTAATTGCTTCTTTAAAAGCTCCATTTACAAATACAATCACATTTGAGGTGCTAGACATTAGGATTTTAACATATGAATTTTGGAAGTGGGGGGACACAATTCATTCCGTAACAACAGTAAACTTTACAGTATTTTTTACTGCCCCTACTTTAGATGAGGATATTCTCAAATTAAGTGATATTTTATTTTTTATTATAATCCCAACATGAATCTTAAATGGTGTTCATTGTCAAATTAATTGATAAACTATCTTTTAAAAATACCATTTATCAAACCTTTTATTAAGCATGAAATTGGCACCTAACTCAGTGTTATTAATTATTATGACAATATAAAGTACAGCTCACCTCCAGTCAAAAAATGTCCTAAATAATGACAAAAAATGTAGGATTCTAAGGTGAATGATTAGGAACATCCACGGCATATGTGACCTAAGTATAAAATCTAAAGTCTTTCAAAAGAACCCAGTGACATTTGCACAATGAAGAGTTAAATCCTTAGTAGGTTAAAGAAGATAATAGGAATAAATTAAATTATAGACAATTGTGTTGTAGCAGTAAGAAAATGTTTTTAAAAAGCAAACAAACACTGAAAAATCCCATAGAAAAAATGCTGATCTTAGATAAACTAGCACCAGCGCATACAGGGCACTATGCCATAGCAAAATAAAATCAATAAAAAAATTCCAGATGGATGTTAGTAGAAAGCGACTCATATCCAAAACTTTAGAATTTTAATGTCATAGCTGACATTAAGGGAATAAAAAAATAGATTTTAATTCATTCTATGGAACTTGATGATTTTTGAAAGTTATTTTTCTTGGTGTACCCTTAAATAGTGTAGCAATAAGATGTCATTTAAAAATAGGTTAATAGGGACACCTGGATGGCTCAGTCAGTTCAGCATCTGCTTTTTGGCTCAGGTCATGATCCCAGGGTCCTGGGATTGAGCCCTGCATCGGGCTCCCTGCTCAGCGGAGAGCCTGCTTCTCCCTCTCCCTCTGCTGCTCCCCCTGCTTGTGCTTTCTCTCTCTCTGTCAAATAAATAAGTACAATCTTTAAAGCAAATAAATACATAAATAAATAAAGGTTAATAATCTTTATAATAAAACAAGCATGTTTCTGTTTGTTTGTAACTAAATTGATCTTTCAATAGCAGAATATTGCCTGGTGTCTGTTGAATTTGATA
Source organism: Ailuropoda melanoleuca (assembly GCF_002007445.2). NCBI lineage: Eukaryota > Metazoa > Chordata > Mammalia > Carnivora > Ursidae > Ailuropoda > Ailuropoda melanoleuca. Next base: position 116,023,053 of record NC_048224.1, read on the forward strand.
TTTTATATGCATGCCTATAAAAATTGTGTTTTTATTGGCTCAGTTTATACACATTTTAGAGTCAAAATGCACCATAGGATGTAATATTATATATTAAGTAAAAAATTAGTACCTATATCCAGTCTGACATTGTATTAATTACTGTACTGTACTGTAAAAAATAGTTAAATGACACACTGTGTAATAGAAGTAATAAATACAGCAGAACTCTGTGAAGACATAGAAATAACTGAACTGGTGTTAGAGATTCATAGATTGAATAGACATTTGTAAATATTATTATCAGGGAGTGAACTTCTATTTAATAATTTAATTATTGTCATTTTAGGTATAATAAGATACTATGTAGTACTCAAAAGAAGCTCTAATAGGATTTCTAAATGATTATTATTTAGTTAGTTTACAAATGGAGAAAATGAGGCATATGGAGGTTCACAACTTGCCTAACTTGGTGTATATCCAATTTTAAGACCCAGGTTTTTATTCTTTGAATTCTGTGCTAACCCCTAGACTATAATGACTCAGAGAAGCACAGGGTATCTGATGACGAATACCAATCAGTATTGCCATTTCATAATATTGTAGATCGGAAGAAAAAATACGGCATCCCAAAAGTCTTCCTGCTGGAGTTAAGATTATTCTCAACCTGTAGAGGAAGGAAAGCATTAGTGCTCAGTAGACTGAAGTGTGTAAAATTTTAAGTATAGGTCATTTCTTGAAGGAAAACTTTCAAATAATAAGTCTATCAAAAGAAAAAAGAATAGAGTTCCCTAGGCCAAGTAGAGGCTATGGGTGAGATGAGGGTACTAAGGAAACAAACCAGAGAAATGTCTTTGAGGTAGAGTGTGAGAATTAGTTCCAATCTATCAAAATTTGAATGGCAGCACTTCCCCCATGAGTCATGTGATCTCATATAAGCCATGATGGTGAAGTTCAGGGGACCTGAGAAACCGAAGCTTGACACTAAGTTAAAGGTAACATGAAATTCCAAAATCATGCATAGGATGGTTATTTAAAAAAAATTTGGTTAGATTAAACTAAGAGAAATCATCCTTAAATCTCAAAAACCTTTACCTCATTATGGATTGACACTCAGGGAACTTATGTGACTATGTTGGAAAAAATATATATCTTAATGTCAGTGGAAAGGGGGCTGTCATGACTAATACATAATTACCGAGATAGAATTTTGATCGCCAAATAATACATATAAACTCAGATTTTGTTACAAATGCAGTAAATAACAAATTCAAGCACACTGGTATTAGTCCATATGTGATTTTTTTGTTGGATTCATCCTGGAAATATTATTTACCTATATGTATATATGAGTAAATATATATATGTACATATATGTGTGTGTTTGAATATAAAATATATGTGTGTGAGTAAATGTATTTACATATTCAATATATACAAAATATACTCAAACATACATATATATTTCCCTAGAAACCTTATGGTCAAATATGAAAATTAATTATTAAAATGTCTAAATACAGTCAAATACAGTATAATAAATGCATTTCCCACATATATATTTCTGATTTCAAGTTAATATTTTTTTTTCTTTTATTCTAGAGATTTATATTCAGGTTAATTTGACTTTTTTTCTCTTTTTATTGCTCAGCAGTAATAGAAAGTGACTAGTCTGGGATTTAACAATAAAATAATATAGACAAAATTCTGATATGGGGATGAAATAGTTTTAGACAAATAATTGCTAAGTGTGTGCTAAATTATATGTTGAAGATTTTGCCAACACATACGTGTTTGTTTCTGTTACAGGGAGAAATTTAGTGAGGAGAATATTCGTACAAAATTATTGGAGTTGTAACAAGGTCTACATGGTACATTTGACACTGAAGAATTAGATTTAGAAAACTGGAAATTATTATTTAAATCTAGATTTGAACCTCATGGGGAGCCCAGTTTCAAATAGAGTGTTTCTCAAGTCTATTTGTTTGGTTTTTGTTTGATGTTTGTGTTTTAAGGTGGTATTCCTGAACTGGGGAGAAAAGATAGATAACAGATGGGTGGATGGATAGATAGATAGCTGGGTATTTTTTTTGCAGTATCTAAGAGAAGGGTCAGTATTTTCAGGTTACTATTAATTTATTAGTTAAACACCAAAATATTACACTTGAGTAAATTTATAGTGTGTTCAGTATTGGTATATGAGAAAATTTGTTTTTGTTTAAGAATTTTTTCCAAAAAAAATTTTTTTGATGAAACAGCATGTTAATTTTGATTAAAATGAAATCGTGGGGAAGTACTATATATTTGATGAGTCATTTAAGATTTTGTGGTTTCCCTTCAATTATTTCTTCATTCTTTTATTTATTTATGTCTTTTTCTTTATTATTTCTTATCTTGAGGGGTATAGTCTTAGTATTTTGGAGTTAAATCTTTTTGGAGTTAGTCTTTTAGAGTTAAAGACAGATCATAGTTTTCAAACTTTATTTCTGAAAAATGTCTTCCAATGTAAAAGTTTCCCTTTAGCTGTTTCCTACATGTTCTATTACAGTAATTCAGTTCTAAGTAATCTATAATCTCTTTTAAGTTTTTTTTTTCTCTATTGCCAGTGGGGTATATATTACTATTTTCAGAAATAAGATATTTTTAAAACCTCCATTTGTTTGTGACTTGCAACTTCATTATATTCTAGATAGGCCATACAGTCCAAGTGATGTTCATTGTTTAATTATTAAATTGTAGGATTTTTGTGGCCCAGCATATGTTCATTTTATTATGACTATTCCATATCAAAAATAATAAATTATTTACCTTTAAAACATGATAAATATTAATCCAGTGATTTCATATATTATTTGCTGCTCTTAAGAAGGCCAATTCTTAATTTTTAATAAATTGCTTTTCATTTCTACATGTCTTCAGAACTGTTTCTTAATGCTTTAAAAATTTACCAGGTCTCTACTTGGATTTCCTTTTTCTTTGTTCCATTTAACACTCTAGGTGCCCTTTTCAAGCTGATATATTTTTAAAACTAATTTTTGCAGAATCTAAGTTCTCAGTTCTTCAAATATTTTTGCCAGAATATCAATCAAATCTGAGGATGACATAGATATCTATTGTTAATTTGTAGAGATTTTTCATGAGTATCATCCTCTGATTTCTCTTGGAGAACTTCTTAAGGCTCCAGGATTTAATCATGGAACTTTACATCAAAAACTAGGGATATACTGTATGGTGACTAACATAATATAATAAAAAATATTATTAAAAAAATAAAATAAATAAATAAAAAGCAAAATAATAGTAAACTGGACTTTTAGAAAGTAGATGACCAAACCCAGGAAGGCAAGGGAATAAAACTCAGAGTGAAAGCTCAGCAGCAAGCCTGAAAAGCAAAGGAACAAATCAGAACAGAAATCCAAAGAACAGAGAAGAATAATGTGTTTGAGAAAAACAAACGCATTCTATGTAACTACTAGTATGATAAAGAATTTGAGTTAAATTAATTCAGATATTAATTTTATTACTACTTTATTTTTCATTACTATTTGCATTCTATTTTATTCTGTTGTTTTCCCATTCAATGCCTCTTCCTTCTCCAGCTTTCTTAAAGCTTTCTGTTCCTCCCACTAGACTTAGAAAAGAAAGCTAACAAAGAACCTGCCAAACAGAACCCTGCATCACTGAGCTGACAAAATTCATTGTTTTTCACAGGTGAATAAAAAATATTTCAAAATTATTAGCATCTAATACACATTATGTACTCAATATTTTTAACGATTCATTCAGGAAATGATTTATCTCTGTGATTGTCAATGACTTCAGTGTAGAGAGCTGATGCCCAGTAATATGTATGTTTTAGGTAATAAATGTACATACTCACGTGCAAAATAATCAAAGTTTTTGTGCACCACAGGCTTCAAGATCTGATATCTTGAGGATATTAGCAGTTGTTTCATAATGAATAAAGATATGTGGATATATGAGTAAACATGCCATGTTCATACTCAGGGAGGTATACTTAACAGTATCTAGGATAAATATTGGGCTTTTATTTCACAGAATTATAAACTCTGTAGCCTCAACTTTTTGATAGGTCCATAAAAAAGTTATGATTGTAGAATATTGATTTTTTTTAGAAGATAATGCTTTCTCTAATATATACAATTGAATGCAAGTCTCTTGTAAATTGGCCAGCTTCTTTTTATTTTCAGTTTTGTGCTCTTTGAAATTTTTTACACTTTATTCTTAAGGCCATAATTGGGGTGAAAAGTTAAGATCTGAAAAAATTTCTGGTGGTGTCCTTTTCATTTCTGACATTTTGTAGTTAACTGAAATAAATGATGTAAAATTCAGGGGAAGATGTCTTTGTCATGGTTCCAAAGCTTTGGAACTCTCTGTTCCTGCAGTTCTAAGGCTTGATATAAGAGCATTTAGGAAGAGATTCAAAAGATAGTTCTTCATCAGTATTCTGCAGCTACCAAGCCAAGATTATTCTTATTTTGGCTTAGGCTTTGCCTATATAAAGACACAGGATCTAAAAATCTAATTTATGTGGAAATAAAATATATATCCATTTACAACGGTATATGTATATACACATGTATAAGTATGTATCAAACGTACATATTTTTATATAATAAAGTATGATATGCTTAAATATTTATACACTTGTAGTATAACATGCAAATTTACAAAACATGCTCATTTAACTGGGGTTGATAAATTCTAGACTTTTAAAATTGAAGGCATATATTCTTCTCTTAGATGTTTTTACTAATATGAACTGATTCATTTATGGATCATGCTGATTAACAAGCAAACCACACAGTTGGGAAGACTATCATTAAAATTATTTTCACTTCTCTGCTCAATTTGGATAAACTGTTATATATTTTATATTTCCTTTTAGTTTGGCCAGAAGACAGCAGGAAAAAATGTACTCTAATGTTTAAAAATTCAAAGAGTATACTCATTTTGCTTAAATTAATAATGATCTCAGTAACTAAAAACAGAACATATTTCTCATCCTGCATTAAGAGGCAATATAGGACAATGGAATGGGTTTGGGTTCTGGAGTCGGATGGCGAAGTACAAATCCAGCTTCATTACATACTAAGTGTGAGTTTCAGCCGTGTAACTAACTTATCGGTACCGCAATATTCTTCACAGTAAAGCACAGGTAATGTTTATCTTACAGGGGTGGTTAGGGGTGAATAAATTCATTTCCACCAGGTATGTTGTAAAGCGCTTCACACAAAATAAGCACTCAATGAATGTTTACTACAACATTCATCTTTAAGGAGGAAACTTATTCATTCATTTATGTAGTCAACAAATATAAATTAAGCTTCAATGATGTAAGCAAATTATTTGGTGCTGAGTATATAAAAGCATTTCAGTCAAGGTTCTTTTTTTTCCCCCTAGGTAAAATTTAGCTAGGTTAACTAGAAAAACATATCGATGTATATAAAATAGACCAAAATAGTTGAAGGCACATGAAATACCAAATACTATAGGAGGTAACGGAAAAGAACAGTTTAGGTTTGAGGAGTGTGGAATGGAACACACTGTCCAGAGGTTCGCACGAAGACTGGCCGTTGCAGCTTCTGCTCAAGTAAGCCAGGGCTGCTGCATTATCACTACCACCGCTGGGAGACTGGTAACAACAAAACCCCTGAATAATTTCCTTCAACTATTCATTTTTTTTTATGCCACCCAGTTTTACAGTTTCAGAACAGAGTCTCTGATTTGTTGAGATAGTGAGCCTAATATTTAATAGCCAGTACATTGGGGAGGAGACTGTTTTCTGTTTAATTGGAAGGGAGAGAAAGAAATAAACTATTATTTATAAGAAAGTGCTAGCAGTATTAATAGAGAGGTATAGATTTATTTTGAGGCAGTAAGAATAAAGGAAATAATTCTAACTCGGACAAGGTACAATTTCATATGAAGCAGGTCTTGAGTTGATTATAGTTATAGGAGTTTAGAGGAAGTGCTTTAAAAAAGGTATTCTATGCAAGAGGGGGAGGGTGATCAAAGCAAGCGATGGTTGCAGACTACGCTGTGCAGCATAAAATTTAATGTAACTACGGTTGACCCTTGAACAATGAGGAGGTTAGGGGCACTGACTTCCCCACATAATGGAAAATCTGCATATAACTTTTGACTCCCCAAAAGCCTAACTTAATAGTCTCCTGTCATCCAAAGCCTTACTAATAGCATAAACACTCCATTAACACATATTTTGTACGCTATATGTATTATATGCCGTATTCTTACAATAAAGTAAACTAGAGAAAGGAAAATGTTATTAGGAAAATCATAAGAGAAAGTACCTTTACAGTAATGTACTGTATCAAAAAAAAATCTGTGTGTAAGTGGACCTGTGCAGTTCAAACCCATGTTGTTCAAGAATCAGCTGTATTTCCACTGGGTTTCAGTGTGGGACGTGTATGTGCATGTGTTCTTGCTAAGGTTGGGCATGTGTGTATGATAACAGTTGATCATGAAGTATTAGTTAACAAAACCTGAAAATAACAAGTTTTATGTGCAAATTAAAGATAGTTAGACTTTATCCTATAGTATTGAGAAGCTGTTGAAGATATTATAGATGATACATATCAAAATATTTGAATTTTAGTAGTACCATTCAGTTAATAAGTTGGAGAACAGTTATAGGCACCAAGGGCTAAAGGAATATTCCAGGAAAGAAATGACATGTATCTTGGCAAAGGCAGTAAATGTGACAATTAAAAAAAAATAAAATATTTTGGGATTTTTTTCAATATGACTGTCATAACTAGTATGTGCTGGTAGAGAATCAAATACATTCATAGGTTTGAGATTCAAGAATTTACAGAGTGGTAGTATGATTCATTAAGAGAAATAGGAAGGAAAGCATGTTTCCAGGGAAAGTTCAGGTTAGAACATTGTGAGTTTAGGTATCTATTTGGATGGTTGCATATATAGGCCTGGAAGGAGGAATGACTTTTTTCTTAGGAGTGTATATGCATAAATCAGCAGCATTTAGGAGATTACTAAAGCCCTCCCACTTACTGAACCCCATAAGAAGTCCCTTAGCAAGTGAGCCCAGAGGAGGCTTTCCTTATGGGTCAGCTTTTCTCCTGGGTCAGCTACCACTGGCTCAGTGCAGAGAAAAGAAGGGTTGAGAATGGCTGTGGTCAAGACCAGGAGTGAATGGGCTTTGACATTTGATATCCAGATGAGTTACTATCTGTAAAAATCACCAGTTACCTATTATGTAAAAAAACACTTTCAGGGTCGTCCAAGATTTTCCTTTCATTCATTGTCTCCTGTATCTGTTTGCCAAATGTTTTACTTTATGACCAGAACATATCCATTAGAAATGAGCAGAAGGCATGAATAGACATTTTTCCAAAGAAGACATGCAGACGACTAACAGAAAAGTTGCTCAACATCACTCATCATCAGGGGAATACAAATCAAAACTACAATGAGGTATCACTTCACACCTGTCAGAATGGCTAAAATGAACAACACAGGAAAAAACAGGTGTTGGTAAGAGTGTGGAGAAAGGGGAACCCTCTTACACTGTTGGTGAGAATATAAAACTGGTGCAGTCACTCTGTAAAATAGTATGGAGGTTCCTCAAAAAGTTAAAAATAGAGCTACCTTACGACCCAGCAATTGTACTACTAGGTATTATCTCAAAGGATACAAAAATACTAATTCAAAAGGATACATGCACCCCAATGTTTATAACAGCCTTATCAATAATAGTCAAACAATGAAGAGAGCCCAAAGTCCACCAATTGATGAATGGATAAAGAAGATGTGGTATGTGTGTGTGTGTGTATATATATATATATACACATATATCTATATTAATGGAATATTACTCAGCCATCAAAAAGAATGAAATTTTGCTATTTACAACAATGTGGATGGAGCCAGAGTATATTATGCTAAGCAAAGTAAGTCAGTCAGAGAAAGACAAATACCATATGATTTCACTCCTATGTGGAATTTAAGAAATGAAACTGATGAACATGGGGGGGAAGAAAAGAAAGGCAAACCAAGAAACAGACTCTAATCTATAAAGAACCAACTGAGGGTTGCTGGAGGGGAGGTGGGTAAGGGGATGGGTTAAATGAGTGATGGATATTAAGGAGGTTACTTGTGATAAGCAGGGGGTGTTGTATGTAAGAGATGAATGACTAAATTCTACTCCTGAAATTAATATTATGGTATGTGTTAACTACCTGGAATTTAAATAAAAACTTGATATAAAAAAATAAAATAATAAAAATAAGAGAAAAAAAATATCCCAAAGTCATACACTTCTTGACATCTCCACTAGGAGCACTGGTTCAAGCAATCATATAATCTTTCATCTCTGCTACTAACATAACATCCTAACTGTTCAGTTTGCAGCCACTCTTGTCATCAGTACAGGACGCTTGTTCCATCATCCTCCCCCAGGGTGATCCAGATCATCTCTCTTCCATTTTTAAAATCTCTCAGTAGCTTTCTATCACATCTAAAGTAAAAGGCAGTCTCTGTACCAAGTCTGGCATTTATTTATCTATTTATGTATTTATTTGTTTATTTGCTTTTGGTGGTCTACCTACTGTCTTCTACAGCATCCTGCCATACCATTGTCCTTCTTATTAACTACAGATCAGCCACACTCTCCTTTTTGTTCTTCAAGTATGCTAATTCCGTCCTGCCTCGATGTCTCTAAGTATGGTGGTTGTATTTTTTTCCTGGACTTCTCTCCCTATATCTTCATATGAGTCACTCCTTCTCATCCACCTGTCTCTGTTCAAAGGTCTTCCATGAGAAAACTAAATCCTCTTCCAAAAGAATCCCATCTCATTCCATTTACTCCTGCTTCTCTTTACCCTGATTATTTTCTTTGTAGCACATCCCTGTATGAAATGTTACATGTGTATATGTTTATTGGCTTAATGTGTGTTATGCTCTGTTTTCACTGCTCACTCTTGAATCACCAAAATTTACAACAATGTTGGGCACAACAAGGGATTATTTGATAATTAATAAGTTAAATTAATGCATGAAAATCATCACAGATTCTTTACTGGCAGGTAGGTAGAAGTTGAACTAGTTGCTATGTGCTAGACATTATTGCATATTAAACATATATAAATGAGTATTTGAGTATTTTTGTGATATATTTGAAACTGTAGCTAGAGAGTAACTAGAGCAGAATATTGCTTGCTCTGTCCTTACTCCCTACCAGACCTGATTACTCACTCTTAACCTGTTTGCTTAGTATTTTGTGCATTATGTTTCTTGCATTGTCAGTTCCTTGAGCTAAGGAATACATAAGTATATAAATATATTTATTATTTCAGTTTGTAAAAATTGACATAAATATGTACAAATATAGAGAGAGATAATGAATTATAACCAATAAATGCACATCTGATGATATCTTATAAACATAGTCTGTATTTATATCTGATAAGTTTTCTGTGAGTGGCTAAAATCACATTAAAAAACAAAGCTAAGAACAAATTATATAAGTCTCCTTTATGCTTTATACTATGATTGGATCGGCTACTCTAAGGGTCTGTTAATTTACAGTTTAATAAGGAGCATAGATTAGGAATATAAAATGGAATAAAGTTCAGGAATATAAGCAATGGGAGCTATGACAAACAAAGATCAACAGAGTCTGATTCTCCTCTACTTACCACTGCCTAAGGTGGGTTGTCTCCGTTTGTTCAGCACTTATGCTCAAGAATGGTCTTGTATTCCTTATCATCATGCACCCACTGGAATATGCCCAGGAGGGTGATTATTTTTCCTGATCCTAATGTGTGGGCCTTCATGAAGAAGCAAATGTGTTTGTTTGATGTTTAATATTTAGGAATTATTGGTAAATCTGTTTTCGGATGACCTGGCATACATTTTTATTGCAGAAAAGTTTCAGGAACTATGTCCTTGCGGGAGGAAGAAAATAAAACCTACTAACGATGAACCATGACATTTTGAATGTGCATTTCAGAATATAGTAGATTATGAGTTCAGATTGGGAAAATTCTGTGACTGTGAAGGTTTACCTAAAAGAAATGACCTGAGCACCTATAGGACTTCCAATAGAGGTATCAAGTGGAGTACTATGTAGTGGATTAATACTTGTGCCTTCTCTTATAGAGCAGAATATTCTCACCCCAAATTCTATTCTCATTTCTGATTTTGGTCTTGGAATATGAGTTGCCATCTAATTGTTGGCCATTGAATTATCTGTTACTTCATAGGTAACTATCTTAAAGATCAAGTTGACACATATTTCTTCTTTTACTTTCTGGTAGATACCATTATAGTAAAGAGTCCTCCATCTCCCTCAGCTCTCTCTCATGCAAATGAGTCCCTGTAGGTGAGAGTCTTGGGACACAATGAGGTTATGTAGCATTGGACACTTTACTTCTAAACTTGGGAGGCTGTCTTCCTCCTGCTTACAGTTCCTCTGATTCAATTTATCTGTATTTTCTCTTCATTTTAGCTACTTGTTCTTGCATTAATTTATGCAAATATTCTCTGAGATACAAGGTGATAAGAAACAAAGATATTTGGGTTTTTTTGATATTTGTCAGTAATGATGTAAATAGATTTGATATATTTTCATAGACTTTTTCCTTTCTCTCAATCTTTGTAGATTCATTGTCAACAAGATCTAGATTCAGGATACAGAGCTGCTAATATCAAGCTTTGGCCGTGGAAAGTTGTACTGATATCACGGAAACCACCTTGACTAATAATAATGACTGATACTTGTTTTGTGTTTTCTTCACTCAGAGGACTTCAAAATTAATGAAGAATTTGTGGTGCTTTGATGTTCTGATATGTACTTCTCAAATTAAATAACCATTCAATTTTTATTGGACTTACTTTACCTGTGAAAGGTTGCAGAATATGCCACCCCAAAATATGCTACTCTGGCATGTTGACAATTTTGAGTTAAAGGCACTTGAAAATCAGTAACTATAAGAAAAACACTATAACTTTCCTTCTGTTTCTTAAAAGCAGGAGATGAAATTTCCCTGTAAAAGATGGCCTCTCTATACCCAAAGGAAAGTAGCTTTCTTATCAAGGACAAGAGGTTGAGACCAACAAAATCCTGTGCAAACAGCACTTGTTAAAGTAACTCTTATTTTCCTTTAGTTTCCCCACCTAATTCAGTTATTTTCTGCAGTTGCCTCTTTCTTCAACATGATGTAAAAGCTTGTAGACTTCACCTTGGTCTTCATTCCTTACAAAGGCTCCCTTGTCACATAAAATTTACATAAATTTCCATGCTTTTCTCCTGTTAATCTGTTTTATTTCATTTTAATGCTCAGGCCCAGCAAAAAACCTAAGAGGGTAGAAGGAAAAGTTCACCCCCCATACTGATGAGGCATTGCTCTTCTCAGTGGAGGATACGAAGAGGTATAAGACCTAACCATTTCATTAAGATTTTTATATGATATTTGGGGGAGACAAGGCAAAATGAGATATGGAACAAAGCATAATGCATACCAGTGTATTACTAAATATAAAGGGCTCTTGAATATAAGACATATCAACTATGGTAAGAAAGAAAGTTTGATTTGTTTTTACACTTGAAAGCTGTATCTTATTAGGATTACTGAAAACAGGACCAATGAGTAGGTCCAGAAGAGGGGCTCTATGTAAGACAATGCCATAAGCATGAGTTGAAAATTCTTGTGAAGGAAGCAGTTCTTTACTCACCAATAACCCCAGTGTTTGATTGTATCTCCTTATGAACAGCAGAATGAAGAGATCTATATTCAGGAGAAGGGAGTTGTTTTGGGGGTGTCTGGGTGGCTTAGTTGGGTAAGCGTCTGACTTCGGCTCAGGTCATGATCTCAGGGTTCTGGGCTGGAGCCCCGCCACGTCATGGGGCTCCTCACTCAGCAGGGAATCCGCTTGTCTCTTTCCCTCTCCCCCTCCTCCTGCTCATGCTCTCTCTCTCAAATAAATAAAATCTTAAAAAAAAAAAAAGATGGCTGTTTTTAAGTAAGGTGGTATTATAGTTTAAGAAAATGTGTTTGGGGCTTCCTGTTACGGAACGAATAAGTCACAGGAATAAAAGGCCCAGCATAAGGAATATAGTCAAGGATATTACAATAGCGATGTAACAGGACAGATGGTAGCTACAGCTGTAGTGAACATGGTATGATGTATAAACTTGTCAAATCACTAAATTGTACACCTGAAACTAATGCAACATTGTGTGTCAACTATCCTCAAATTTAAAAAAAAAAATGAAAGAAAATGTGCTTCTTGGTAAATGTGGGAAAGTTTGAGAGCTTTAGGAAGAGAGTTCACATGAGATTTTATCAAAATTTTCTGTAACTAATGTTTATTATGTGGGCCAGGTATTGTACTAAAGCCCTATTTGGTCACAATTTGTCATTACACACACCACGTGGGACTCCTATTACTATTTAAATATTAATAGAAGAGGTGCCCGGGTGGCACAGTCAGTTAAGCATCTGCCTTCAGCTCAGGTCATGATCTCAGGGTCCTAAGATGAAGCCCATGTTGGTCTCAGTGTTCAGCAGGGAGCCTGCTTGTCCATGTGCCCCTCCCCCTGCTAGTGCTCGTGTGAGCATGCTCTCTCTCAAATAAATAAATAAATCTTTTTTTTTTTTAAGATTTTATTTATTTATTCGACAGATAGAGACAGCCAGAGAGAGAAGGAACACAAGCAGGGGGAGTGGGAGAGGAAGAAGCAGGCTCATAGCAGAGGAGCCTGATGTGGGGCTCGATCCCATAACGCCGGGATCACGCCCTGAGCCGAAGGCAGACGCTTAACCGCTGTGCCACCCAGGCGCCCCTCAAATAAATAAATAAATCTTAAAAGAATATATTAATACTAGAACATTGAGGCTTTGAGACCATAGTTAAGTTTTAAATTTAAATAGTAAATAATGGACCTGGGATTCAGTTTCACATCTTTGGGACTCAAACAGTAGTAACTATTTTTCTTTCTTTTTTTTTTTTCTTAAAGATTTTATTTATTTAGTTGACAGAGATAGAGACAGCCAGCGAGAGAGGGAACACAAGCAGGGGGAGTGGGAGAGGAAGAAGCAGGCTCCTAGCGGAGGAGCCTGATGTGGGGCTCGATCCCATAACGCCAGGATCACGCCCTGAGCTGAAGGCAGACGCTTAACCGCTGTGCCACCCAGGTGCCCCAGTAGTAACTATTTCTATTAAGGTATCTTAATAATGAACTATTTGATCTCCTTAAAGTGTTTGTCATTTAGTAGTTTATGTTTTTCTTTGTAGCTTATGTAGTATCCTTAGCAAGGATATAAGAATATTAAAACAAGTATTTTAACATACTAATCATACAGTTAGTCTGATCTTAGCAAGGAAGTATCTAAATCCCTAAAACGGTTAGGTCATAGGAACCTTGTAAGCAACTGCACATTTAATGCATCTCATTTGTCTCAAATTGTGGTTAGTCAGCATCCTGACCTTTTATTCACAGGGTGGGTAATTGACTAAGTGAGTTGAGAAAACCATTTGTTTGACCTCTGTGGGAGGGAGTTCCATCAGTCTCTGGCAGCAGAAGGAACAAAGTTATGATTAAATAACCACAACCTCCAACAGCTCTGAACACATTCCTCTCACTTCACATGCTGCTGTTTTGTTCCAATGTCTGCTCCTGGCCAGGCACATTCTGTTCTCCCTTCCAGCCATAACTCAATCCTGTAACAGTCGCCACCACCCTCACAGCCTGATCTGGCTCAGAACCCAATATCTGCTTTCCTTCTGGCACAAAAACTTCCTTCTCATTCCAGCCTCATTCCCTTTCTATGCCTAGCCTTTGCTTTTATCTTGGTACCCTTCCAGATGTCCATTCCAATCCTTTTTCCTGTTCTGACTTAAATTGTCCTCCTTTCTCTTCTGATTGCAGGGCCATGATGCTTTCTTCTTCATTTTTCCTTTCAGTTTTTTCTCTTTCCTCTAATTATCTATTATTATCTAGTTTTGTGTTTATGCAGAGAATTTGCCTAGATCTAAATATTTAATGTTATTGAGGAATAAAACCCAGTGCAGTACTTATCAATAAAATATTTGCAGGGCATAAAAGGGAACCACTTTTTTTAAAAAATATATTTCCATTGCTATATATTAGCAGATTACAGGCCCTCATTATGGAACCTAAAGAAGAAATGAAATGCATTAGATTACATGAAAATTGCTGTATAAGTTTAGTATATACAGGGCATCTTGTAATCAGTTATGTCATGAATTGGAGTTTTCAAAATAAATAGAAATTTAAGATAACCTAAAAGTTTCATAGTTACCTCCAATTAATGCAGATTAATTAGAAGTATACATGAATTTAATGAAAATACTTTACAAAATATTGTAGTAATGCTGGAATTTCTGATCTGTACTTCCCAATTATAATAATATACTCACTAAACTCAAGTTACATTATTATACACACACACATAACCTAAAAGCTGATATTTCAGATCTTTTATTCCTATGACTCTTAATCACATGTTCACATGGGACACAGTCCTAACTGACTTAACAGACCTGATTCTCTAATGTCTTTTGGACTTCTGCGGTAGGGTTCATTCCTGCAAAATTATACCTGTTTTAATTCTTCCATTCCTAAAGTCTATTCCTTGAGAGGCACTGAGTGTCATTTTTTCCTCTGTTCAGTATATTCTTGCTGTCAGAAGTGTAGGCTGTTTCCTTGGTGTTTCATTTTTCAATACGAATATATGTAAAGGATTGGAAACTGTATTTTTTCATATTTATCATATAGATACATATCATATATATCACTTGTAAAATTGAACATATAACAATGTGTGAAGATAGGTGGGTTGACATAGTCATGTAATGGAGGAAACTACAATGAGAAAATGAAGAGTGGACAGTAACTAGAAAGAATTAAGTGAAAATGGAGATTACAAGAAAAATAAAGGTTTTTGAATGGTGGAGGAACATGGTGGCCTCTGGTGATTCTAGATTTCAAGTTGGTGAATGGAAGGGGATATGAAGACATGGGATGTGTTTGAGATGGAGGCACGGTGAAAGAACAAAGTTTAGGATAATGCTACAATCTGGGCCTTTGATTACTGGTGTTTAACTCAATTTTATTGTAATACTCTGAATTGCATTATACCTTCAAACTACTCATGTAATTAAACCTGTAATGTTTCTGTGGTTTAACCTCAGCCATCTTTGTGGTTCCATTACCCTTGATGTGCTTTACTCTAAGTCAAGCACTCTCTGAAAGCTCTTACCTTCAAAGGAGTAATTAAAGCAAAGTGGAAAATTGGAAAGTACTTATTATGTAAAATATAGAAATATTTTCATGCTACATATATTTTACTAGGCAGAGGATAAGCCCAAGTAATTGATAATCTGTCAAGAATTTGATATGTTTGATTATTTTGGACACCAAAGTCTAAAATATTTATATCAAAATGGACTGTAATTCTCGGATATCTCAAAAGCTGTTATATTTGGGCAGTGATAAAACATGTATTAAAATAACTTTTTTCTTAGTACATATATTTGCCTAATACATAGTTAAATGACAAAATAATAGACAAAGAGAATTAAAGAGAATAAACACAGTTGCTTCTCTTCTATATACAATTTGTTACCAAATATACAATTAGTCATATACAGCAACTAAAGAGTTTATTACTCTCATTCCATGGTATATAGGTAAATACTGTGTGAACTGGCTTTGCAAGTATCAAATCTGACTGTTATCTTATGGCAAATATTCTGCTATTTTTATAGACAGTGGTTTCTAAACATGATTAAAATATGAGAACACTTTATTTTTGCCAATTTAATTCCTCCTGATTAAGCCCAATTTATAGAATATATAAAATCAGAACCACTTTACTTGGTTAATGGGATTAAGGCAAAAAGAGAGGCTTAATGAACATATTTTATTGCAGAAACACATTTCATTAAACAGTTCTCTAAAATTTCAGGTTGTACCTCAGGTTTTTTTCCCTCCCCCCATTTCTTTCTCTCCTTAAAAAAGGGTTAACTTGCTTCCAGTCATCTAAAAGCCCCTCAATCATTTCCCAGTAAATATACATAAATAGAATGAGATGAAATGGATTATGGAACCAGAATTCACATATAGTATCTCATTAATAAACTAAAGGAAACTAAGCAAATGGCTGCTGCTTTGCCTATTCAGATGAATAAAATCTGCCTTTTCTTAATGATTTTAGATTGTATGACTATCCAGAAAAATTGTTGAGGGAGGGTTAACTCTGACAAGCTAAATAATACTATTGAGCTAAATACCTAACTTTTAAGTATAAAATGCAGAATTGTAAATATCATATGACAAGTCAAGAAACAAAAATAAGGACGAAGGATATTTGGACAGTCCTACTGCCTTTGGCCAGAAGTCAAAGAACATGCTAAGAATCACTATAATCTTGCCCTCATCAAAGTTATTGTGCAGCTGTACCTATAACTAATGGGTAGTTGCTAGGAATGGATTACCTTATGACTGATGACTACACACTTCAGTATTTTGTGCTCAGGAAAGACAGATGCAATTAAAGGACTTAATACAAATGAAGACCCTCATGAATGATACAAATGAGGGAAATATTTGCCTAGTCCCATTTCAGTTTGCTACAGGAGATATATTTGAGGCTTAAATATGGTATATTTAAGACAAAATAAAATGTACATGATTGTAGTGAATCGATAAGAATTTTTAAGATCAAATGTTATTTCAGAGAGAAAATATGAATGAACTTAACATGAATTAGAATGGTAGTATATGTAACATAGCCATAAATGGCTTTGGATGCCCCTGAGATATAACTAGCTGTCAAAATTAATTGAGGAATGAAAACACATTGTGTCTTCTATTATAACCTATGGATTTGCTTTTAGAGACAAGTGCAAAAGCTGAGCTGATTGGCATTTTTGAAATTTCCTCATTCTTCAAATATTTTATTGAAATACACACACACACACACATATACATATAAATAGAAATAAATCTAATTTCTGTTTTCTTGCCAGGATAACTCAATATTCTTTCAAAACATAGAAGAAAGTTCTTCCCTCTATACTATTCTTGTTTTTCTTGTACAAATGCCCAGTGATATACACCAGTTTCTTTGCCTAAGAACCCCTTAAGTATTCCTTAAGGTTCTAAATAACTAATAAAGCTACTTATGTCTTATTATCTTAAATTAATATGTATATTCATTATTGTTCTAGAGCTTAAAATCTTTTTTTACAATGTAACAATATTCAAATCTATTGATTACTATTAATCAGTATGGCAACACTCTTTTAAACTTAGAATGTATTATTAAAGGATTGATATAGCAAACTTCGTTCTTTTCTATTCCCTTCTTCTGAAACTCCTATGTTCAGTCATTTTAATGTATTCTCCATATCTCTTCCTCTCCTTCATATTTTCTGTATCTTTCTTTTTCTGAACTATTCTCTCACCTATATTTATATTATAGATATACATATATGCACAGGTGTACATATATGTAATTTAAAATATATACTCCAGTAAATACATGATGTAAGTGGCTGTGCTAATTTGCTTTATACCCACCACTGAGCTTATGTTTTAATCATATTGACGTTCCTTCTATTTGCTTTCTCTAACTGGATCTTTCTCAATATGTCTAGACTACTTTGATAGTACTTTGTTTATTTGACATTCTACCTCTTCAATACTAGTGAACATGCTTACAGTCCTTATACTGTATTTGTAAGAGGTTTAAGAGGTTTTACTTTCAGATTCTGTTGGAACATTTAAGTGGTATCAACAAAGATTGACATTAATGTGTAATTTGTTGTTTGTGGTTACTTGAATCATACATCTTTTAAAATTCAAACCTCAAACCACCTAAAGTCAAAGTACGGCATATTGATTCTCATGTAGAATTGTTTTTTTAGCTCAAGTAAGCTTTCCTGTTTCCCTGATTGAGTCAGTAGATGTATATAATTCTCACTTTCATTAATGACGTAATTTTGTGTCCTTAGACATATGTTTAAGTAATACGGTCTTGGGTTACACATATTGGCAAGGACAAGACAAATGCATATCTTTTCAGTTTTCAGTTATTTTTTCAATTTTGGGCCATGGGAATTTCTCTGAAATTCTTATGATTTCAGATTTGTACTAAAATATATTTATCCATCATTACAATGTGGTTTTTTTTTTTTTTTGAGAGAGAGAGAGACTTTTCAGAAAAGTTAGTCTATAAAATCCTTGGCAAGAAAGTAGTTTAATTTCACTAACCTTAATAACCATTCATTCATTCACAAAAATGCATTCGTCTCTTTGGCAGATAGCACTGTGAACAATTCCAGAAATATGAAGAGTGGTTAAATGATGGGTAACTAGACGAATATAATATATAATGACACAAAATCTGACTTAATGGTTGATATAATTATCCTTTCTCTATGTGTGTATATACTTAGAGTCATATAAATGTGTATGAATATGTCTTGAATGTATATGATTATATATTTGAATTTTGTTTTGTACACATGAACATACACAAACACAAAGGGAAGAGATATTAATAACTGGATAGCATTTTCTGTGGCTAAGATTTAATTGAGATGGAGCCCACTATACATTGTCAGTTTTTTTAGTTATTGTTGCTTTTTGAAAAATACTACTATTGCTTAACATTAATTTCACTTGCATCATCAAAGCATCATTATATTTACTTTAAAGTAGGCATTAAATTCGGGGCACCTGGGTTGGTCAGTTGTTAAGCAGCTGCCTTCAGCTCAGGTCATGATTGAGCCCTGCATCAGGCTCCCTGCTGGGCGCAGGAAACCTGCTTCTCCCTCTCCCACTCCCCCTGCTTGTGTTCCCTCTCTTGCTGTCTCTCTCTGTCAAATAAATAAAATCTAAAATAAATAAATAAATAAATAAATGAAGTAGGCATTAAATTCAAGCTAATCTGTAGTTTAAGTTTTGAGAGTTGAAAATGTGTATATTATGAATAATAGTGACAAAAACTCATGTTGAATTTAACTATAATTATATTAAGGAAACAATATATTACTATGATAATGTCAGCTTCTAATGAAGGAAAACTTAAAATATTCAGGAAATGTGTTACTTTAGCTTCTGATTATTTGGTAACCAATTTTTTTTGTCATAGTAAAACTGTCCAGCATCAGAAATCACCCCTGGGTGAAGGATTAGCTAAAGTTAATCAGAGTGCCAGAGTGGCCTGGCTGTTTGTGGATTTCAGCCCATTGATGAGCAGATAATCACTCCTTTCCCATCCTAAGGAATAAATGCTGCTATGCTGTCAAGAATCTGCAGTTCATTCTGATTTCCTGTTGCCATATCAGAACATATTCCACCAATTTAGTCCTTTTGTTCATGGGCTGGATTGTACTTCTAACTGTGAGATTTAAAAATGAATTTTACTTATATAATAAGATNGATAATCACTCCTTTCCCATCCTAAGGAATAAATGCTGCTATGCTGTCAAGAATCTGCAGTTCATTCTGATTCCTGTTGCCATATCAGAACATATTCCACCAATTTAGTCCTTTTGTTCATGGACTGGATTGTACTTCTAACTTTGAGATTTAAAAATGAATTTTACTTATATAATAAGATGAATAGCATTACAAAGTGATATTTTCGTAAGAAGAATCTGGCCTGACTACTGTTAACTTGTTTGTTATTTTCACAAAAACGTACAAATGTGCTTATAATATATACTGCTGTGTACTTTCCTTTGTAATATATTCAGTAAGTAGAAGAAACACAATTTGGTATAGAAAGAAACAAGATGTTAAACTCAAGAGAAGGAGACAGCAGGACACTTACTGCAAGACTAGTGGAAAGAGCAAATGAATATGGGTATCAAAATAACTCTCCAGCAAAATAATAATAAAAAAGAATTTACACAGAGTGATGGTAATCTTCAGAAAACTACTTTTTTCTTTTAACCTGAG
Organism: Ailuropoda melanoleuca; assembly: GCF_002007445.2. Classification (NCBI taxonomy): domain Eukaryota; kingdom Metazoa; phylum Chordata; class Mammalia; order Carnivora; family Ursidae; genus Ailuropoda; species Ailuropoda melanoleuca. The sequence continues at coordinate 116,043,034 of NC_048224.1, forward strand.
CAAATAATTTGAAAGTTTCAAGCATGTTGAACCACTATACCAATGAATCAAGCATCATCTTGTGTGGGAATGGTGAATCCCAGAGAGCTGGAAGGAACTTAGCATAAACTTTAGGACTACGTGGCCCTGAAGATTCCCTATGAAGAAATTATAAAAGCGTTGTTAGGTAAATGATGGATACTCATAAATCTAGAAGTATCGTATTAGTAAATAGAAGATTTACCAGTTTTAGATAGATAGATGATAGAAAAATAGACAAATATATAGAAAAATAGTTTCTGATTAAACAAAGGGAATAATATAAAAATTTCTGTGCCATAAATGAGATAATCTCAGCAGGATTATAAAAGCCAGATTTGTTACCATAATCATGTACCAAATATCAAATTGCATGAGGAAATTAGTCTAAATATTAAATGGCAGGGCACCTTAGTGGCTCAGTCAGTTTAAGCCTCTGACTCTTGATTTCGGCTAAGGTCATGATCTTGGGATCGAGCCCCAAGTCTGGCTGCACACTCAGCACAGAGTCGGCTTGGGATTCTCTCTCTCTTTTTCCCCCACCCCACACCACTTGTGCACTCGCTCACTCTCTTTAAATAAATAAAATCTTTAAAATAAATAAATAAATAAATAAATAAATAAATATTGAATGGTGTTCATGATGTCTTTTTGTTGTTGATATATAAACTTTTAGAGATGTAATAATCATTTGGCATGTTTCTCAATTCCACCATCTCATACAAATACAAACTGGATTGCACATAGTTTACTTGAAAAATAACCTGAAATAAAACATAGGTTGTTTTATTTATATTTAGTATGTACTATTACTTAGTGATTTGTGGTGGCGCCCTCACCTGTGTTAACCTGTGAGGTCAGAAAATTTCTATAACTCTTAGTTATGTGTCCACGAACCCTTGAAAGCTTTATCTGAAACGAGATGTAAAGATAAAGTCTTTAACTCATTCTAAATGGCAATAACTTGCAAGCTCCATTTCAGAAATCTATATATATAATATTACAATTTGAAAAGATAATCAAAATAGACAAACCTTTTGCTAGACTCACCAAGAAAAAAAAGGACAAAAAACAATAAAATTATGAATAAAAAGGGAGACATCACAACTGATACCACACAAGTACAAAGGATCATGAGACTGCTATGAACAATTATATGCCAACAAACTGAACAACCTAGAAGAAAGGGATAAAATCCTAGAATCATACAAACTACCGAGACTTATTCATGAAGAAGTAGAAAATCGGAATAACTAGTAAGGAGATTGAATTAGTAATCAAATAATGCCCAACAAATAAAAGTTCAGGACAAGATAGCTTACTTGGCAAATTCTACCAAACATTTAAGGAATAATTAATACCAGTCCCTCTCAAACACTTCCAAAAACAAAACAAAAAACAGAAAAGGGAACACTTTCAAACCCATTTTGCAAGGCCAGCATAACCCTTATACTAAAAGCAGGCTAGGACACTATAAGAGAAGAAAATTACAGGCCAGTATCCTTGAAAAATATAGATGCAAAACCACTCAGCAAAATATTAGCAAAACAAAGTAAACAATAAATTAAAAGGATCATACACCATGATCAAGTGAGATTTATTCTGAAGATTCAAGAGTAGCACATCTGCAAATCAATCTGTGTGATATGCCACTTTAACAAAATGAAGGATAGCAATTATATGATCATCTCAATAGATGCAAAAGAACATTTGACAGTATTCAACATCCACTCACGATGAAAACTCAACAAACTGGGTTTAGAGAGACCATACCTCAACATAATAAGGGCCATATATGACAAGCTCTCAGCTAATATCATACTCAATGGTAAAAAGCTGAAAACTTTTCCTCTGAGACCAGGAAGTAGTCATGGAGTCCCCCTCTTGCCACTTTTATTTAACATAGTACTGAAGGTCCTAACCAGTTAAATGAAGTAAGAAAAAGAAATAAAAGGCATCCAGATTGGAAAATAAAACTATGCACAGATGACATGTTATTT
>NC_048224.1:116045151-116046007 GCF_002007445.2 Ailuropoda melanoleuca
GGTGCGCATAGAAAAGAACTAATATGTGGTGCCTGAGTGGCTCAGTCAGTTCAGTGAACAACTCTTGATTTCGGCTCAGGTCATGGTATCAGGGCCATGAGATCAAGCCCTGTGTGGGCTGAGTCTGCTTGAGATCCTCTCCCTCTGCCCCTCTACCCTGCCCCTCTCTAAAATAAATAAAACAGATAGAAAGAAGAAGAAAAGAAAGAAAGAAGAAAGAAAGAAAGAAAGAAAGAAAGAAAGAAAGAAAGAAAGAGAAAGAAAGAAAGAAAAGGCAAGAATGAAAGAAAGGAAACAGCCAATTGGGGGGGAGAGAGAACCAATTAGAAATCTTAGATATAAAAAAATAGGCATTGAATTTTTTTAAAGCCTCAATGTTCTGGTTAACTCAAGATTGAAGACGGTCAAAGAGAAAGAAATGATGAGTTGGAAGATAAAAAAAGAAAATCATCCAAAATGCAGTATAAAGAGGCAAAGACGGAAAAATCATAAAAGACAGGTTAAGACATGAAGTAGACTAAAAGACTCGATCTAAGGGAGATCTACAAGAAAGAGGGTGGAAAAATGGTCATATGATTGTTTTTGCTTTCCTTTGTTTTTAAGTAGGCTCCACGCCCAGCATGGAGCCAACATGGGGCTTGAACTCACAATCCTGAGATCAAGACCTGAGCTGAGATCAAGAGTCAGATGCTTAACTGACTGAGACAGCCCCAGGGCTATTTTGTCTGTTTCTTTTCTTTTCTTTTAAATTTTTAAAAAAATTTTTATTTATTTGAGGGGCGCCTGGGTGGCACAGCGGTTAAAGCGTCTGCCTTTGGCTCAGGGCGTGATCCCGGCGTTATGGGATCGAGCCCCA
>NC_048224.1:116049510-116052825 GCF_002007445.2 Ailuropoda melanoleuca
CCTGCTTCTCCCTCTCCCACTCCCCCTGCTTGTGTTCCCTCTCTTGCTGTCTCTCTCTGTCAAATAAATAAAATCTAAAATAAATAAATAAATAAATGAAGTAGGCATTAAATTCAAGCTAATCTGTAGTTTAAGTTTTGAGAGTTGAAAATGTGTATATTATGAATAATAGTGACAAAAACTCATGTTGAATTTAACTATAATTATATTAAGGAAACAATATATTACTATGATAATGTCAGCTTCTAATGAAGGAAAACTTAAAATATTCAGGAAATGTGTTACTTTAGCTTCTGATTATTTGGTAACCAAATTTTTTTGTCATAGTAAAACTGTCCAGCATCAGAAATCACCCCTGGGTGAAGGATTAGCTAAAGTTAATCAGAGTGCCAGAGTTGTCTGGCTGTTTGTGGATTTCAGCCCATTGATGAGCAGATAATCACTCCTTTCCCATCCTAAGGAATAAATGCTGCTATGCTGTCAAGAATCTGCAGTTCATTCTGATTTCCTGTTGCCATATCAGAACATATTCCACCAATTTAGTCCTTTTGTTCATGGGCTGGATTGTACTTCTAACTGTGAGATTTAAAAATGAATTTTACTTATATAATAAGATGAATAGCATTACAAAGTGATATTTTCGTAAGAAGAATCTGGCCTGACTACTGTTAACTTGTTTGTTATTTTCACAAAAACGTACAAATGTGCTTATAATATATACTGCTGTGTACTTTCCTTTGTAATATATTCAGTAAGTAGAAGAAACACAATTTGGTATAGAAAGAAACAAGATGTTAAACTCAAGAGAAGGAGACAGCAGGACACTTACTGCAAGACTAGTGGAAAGAGCAAATGAATATGGGTATCAAAATAACTCTCCAGCAAAATAATAATAAAAAAGAATTTACACAGAGTGATGGTAATCTTCAGAAAAATACTTTTTTCTTTTAACCTGAGCAAATAATTTGAAAGTTTCAAGCATGTTGAACCACTATACCAATGAATCAAGCATCATCTTGTGTGGGAATGGTGAATCCCAGAGAGCTGGAAGGAACTTAGCATAAACTTTAGGACTACGTGGCCCTGAAGATTCCCTATGAAGAAATTATAAAAGCGTTGTTAGGTAAATGATGGATACTCATAAATCTAGAAGTATCGTATTAGTAAATAGAAGATTTACCAGTTTTAGATAGATAGATGATAGAAAAATAGACAAATATATAGAAAAATAGTTTCTGATTAAACAAAGGGAATAATATAAAAATTTCTGTGCCATAAATGAGATAATCTCAGCAGGATTATAAAAGCCAGATTTGTTACCATAATCATGTACCAAATATCAAATTGCATGAGGAAATTAGTCTAAATATTAAATGGCAGGGCACCTTAGTGGCTCAGTCAGTTTAAGCCTCTGACTCTTGATTTCGGCTAAGGTCATGATCTTGGGATCGAGCCCCAAGTCTGGCTGCACACTCAGCACAGAGTCGGCTTGGGATTCTCTCTCTCTTTTTCCCCCACCCCACACCACTTGTGCACTCGCTCACTCTCTTTAAATAAATAAAATCTTTAAAATAAATAAATAAATAAATAAATAAATAAATATTGAATGGTGTTCATGATGTCTTTTTGTTGTTGATATATAAACTTTTAGAGATGTAATAATCATTTGGCATGTTTCTCAATTCCACCATCTCATACAAATACAAACTGGATTGCACATAGTTTACTTGAAAAATAACCTGAAATAAAACATAGGTTGTTTTATTTATATTTAGTATGTACTATTACTTAGTGATTTGTGGTGGCGCCCTCACCTGTGTTAACCTGTGAGGTCAGAAAATTTCTATAACTCTTAGTTATGTGTCCATGAACCCTTGAAAGCTTTATCTGAAACGAGATGTAAAGATAAAGTCTTTAACTCATTCTAAATGGCAATAACTTGCAAGCTCCATTTCAGAAATCTATATATATAATATTACAATTTGAAAAGATAATCAAAATAGACAAACCTTTTGCTAGACTCACCAAGAAAAAAAAGGACAAAAAACAATAAAATTATGAATAAAAAGGGAGACATCACAACTGATACCACACAAGTACAAAGGATCATGAGACTGCTATGAACAATTATATGCCAACAAACTGGACAACCTAGAAGAAAGGGATAAAATCCTAGAATCATACAAACTACCGAGACTTATTCATGAAGAAGTAGAAAATCGGAATAACTAGTAAGGAGATTGAATTAGTAATCAAATAATGCCCAACAAATAAAAGTTCAGGACAAGATAGCTTACTTGGCAAATTCTACCAAACATTTAAGGAATAATTAATACCAGTCCCTCTCAAACACTTCCAAAAACAAAACAAAAAACAGAAAAGGGAACACTTTCAAACCCATTTTGCAAGGCCAGCATAACCCTTATACTAAAATCAGGCTAGGACACTATAAGAGAAGAAAATTACAGGCCAGTATCCTTGAAAAATATAGATGCAAAACCACTCAGCAAAATATTAGCAAAACAAAGTAAACAATAAATTAAAAGGATCATACACCATGATCAAGTGAGATTTATTCTGAAGATTCAAGAGTAGCACATCTGCAAATCAATCTGTGTGATATGCCACTTTAACAAAATGAAGGATAGCAATTATATGATCATCTCAATAGATGCAAAAGAACATTTGACAGTATTCAACATCCACTCACGATGAAAACTCAACAAACTGGGTTTAGAGAGACCATACCTCAACATAATAAGGGCCATATATGACAAGCTCTCAGCTAATATCATACTCAATGGTAAAAAGCTGAAAACTTTTCCTCTGAGACCAGGAAGTAGTCATGGAGTCCCCCTCTTGCCACTTTTATTTAACATAGTACTGAAGGTCCTAACCAGTTAAATGAAGTAAGAAAAAGAAATAAAAGGCATCCAGATTGGAAAATAAAACTATGCACAGATGACATGTTATTTCATATAGAAATCCCTAACGACTCCACCAAAAAAGTGTTAGAACTGTAAAACAAATTTAGTAANCCTGCTGTGTTCCCTCTCTCACTGGCTGTCTCTCTGTCAAATAAATAAATAAAATCTTTAAAAAAAAAAAAGGACAATTAATATTGTTAAAATGTCCATACTACCCCAAACCAACTATAGAGTCAATGTAATCCTTGTCAAAATCCTTGTCAAAAGGAAGCAAAATCCTTGTCAAAATCCTTGTCAAAATCCTTGTCAAAATTTTTCACAGAAATGGGAAGAAAAAATTCTGTGGAACCACAAAGGGTCTGAATAGCCAAAATAACTCTGAGAAAGA
>NC_048224.1:116061828-116073801 GCF_002007445.2 Ailuropoda melanoleuca
GTTAAGCATCTGCCTTCGGCTCAGGGCGTGATCCCAGCGTTCTGGGATCGAGCCCCACATCAGGCTCCTCCGCTAGGAGCCTGCTTCTTCCTCTCACACTCCCCCTGCTGTTTTCCCTCTCTCACTGGCTGTCTCTCTGTCAAATAAATAAATAAAATCTTTAAAAAAAAAAACAATTAATATTGTTAAAATGTCCATACTACCCAAAACCAACTATAGATTCAATGTAATCCTTGTCAAAATCCTTGCCAAAATCCTTGTCAAAAGGAAGCAAAATCCTTGTCAAAATCCTTGTCAAAATCCTTGTCAAAATTTTTCACAGAAATGGGAAAAAAAAATTCTGTGGAACCACAAAGGGTCTGAATAGCCAAAATAACTCTGAGAAAGAAGAACAAAGCCAGAGGTATTACACTCTCTAATTTCAAAATATATTACAAAGCCACAGTAATTTAAAAAGTATGGTACTTGCATAAAAATAGACATACAGACCAATGAAACAGAACCAAGAGCCCAGAAATAAACCCAGTCATATGTTTCAATTAATTTGCCCCAGGACCCAGGAATATGCAATGGGAAAATAAATAGCTTTGAGAAAACTGAACAGCTGTATGCAAAAGGATGAAACTGAACCCCTGCCTTACTCCATATACAGAGATCAATTCAAATTGGAATAAAGACTTAAATTTAAGACCTGAAACTGTAAAACTCCTAGGAGAAAACAGAGCTGGTAAATTCCTTGGCGTGGGTCTTGGCAATGATTTTTTCTCAATCTGACATTCAAAACAAAGTCAACAAAAACAAAAATAAACAAGTGGGTCCACATCAAACTAAAAAGCTTCTGCATGGCAAAGGAAATCAATAAAATGAAAAGGCAGCCTGTAAGATGGGAGAAGGTATTTGCAAACGATACATCTGATAAAGGGCTAATATCCAAAATATATACAGAAGTCACACAAATCAATATAAAAAACCCTCCAAACAATCCATTTAAAAAATGGGCAGAGGTGCTGGATAGATACTATTCCAAAGAAGACCTACTAATGGCTAACAGATACATGAAAAGATGTTCAATATCACTACCATCAGGGAAATACAAATGGTTGTCATCAAAGAGGCAGGAGATAACAAGTGTTTGTGAATATACGGAGAAAAGGGAATCCTTGTGCACTGTCGGTGGGAATGAAATTGGTTCAGCCACTCTGGAAAACAATATGGAAGTTTCTTAAAATATTAAAAATAGAAATACCATATGATCCTGTAATTCTTTTTATTTATTTATTTATTTTTTTTAGGATTTAATTTATTTATTCGACAGAAGATAGAGACAGCCAGCGAGAGAGGGAACACAAGCAGGGGGAGTGGAAGAGGAAGAAGCAGGCTCACAGTGGAGGAGCCTGATGTGGGGCTTGATCCCATAATGTCAGGATCACACCCTGAGCCGAAGGCAGACGCTTAACCGCTGTGCCACCCAGGCGCCCCTGATCCTGTAATTCTATGTCAGGGTGTATACCGAAAGGAAGCAAAATCAGTATGTCCAAGAAATATCTGCACTCCCATGTTCACTGCAGCATTATTTGCAGTAGCTGAGACAGGGAGACAATGTAAATGGCCATCGGTGGATGAATGCATAAAGAAGATGTGGCATTTATACACAGTAGAGTATTATTCAACCATTAAAAAAGGAAATCCTAACATTCACAACAACATGGATGGACCTTGAAGTCTTTATGCAAAATGAAATAAGCCAGACAGAGAAGACAGATACTGCATGGTATCACTTATGTGTGGAATTTGAAGAAAATGTCACTCATAGAAACAGTAGAAAAATGGTTGTTAGGAGTTGGAGGTGAGAGAAAGAGGGAGAGGTTGGGAAAAGAGTACTTGCTGTTTTAAGATGAATAAGGGGCAATGGTAGTAGTCCCAAGGCAGACTGAAAATCAAAACAGAGCCCCGGATGAAAGTGAGTTAGAGATGTAGTGCATTGGGAGGGGAAGAGGCTGAGTATTTTCAGGCCTGCCTGGAATCCTCACTAACCCAAGTCCTCAGTCGCAGTAGAGAGCTCTCTCTTTGCTGTGGGCCACTCTCCTCCCATTGTGCACTTGTGCAAGGTTTCCTGGACGCACTTTGGACGCCAAACCCAGCCCTGCTGGGGTAAAGTACTCTCAGTTTCCATTTAGGGGTTAGAAAACTCTGTGGCTCTCAGACATGGAATCTGTGCTCGGAAGAGCAGGCCTATACAATCTTTACTTCCATAGCTGGGGTGAGGAACCTCCCAGGGCTGGAGTTGGAGGCCCAGCTCCCAGAGCAGATCCCCACACAGACCAGTCCTCCAATTTCTTCCTCACCCTCAGGCCTACCAGGCCAAGGCTGGCCCCTCTACCTGTAGCTATGCCTATACCCCTTCCCATCCATTCCTCTGCAGGCCAGGGACTTATCCCCTTTCTTTGTTGGACTAGCCCCACCCTACTTCACATTCTCTGGCTTAGATGTCCAAGGATCAGCCTTCTAGGAGAATTCTTAATCATATGATTATTTCCTCCCTCCAGGAAATGGAGCTAAATTTCTGTCCCACCCATCCACATCTTGATTATGGGCTATGCTTGTATCTTGCTTCCAAAGAGCATAATGTGGAAAGGGGAGCAGGGAATAACTTTAGAGTGGAGAAACCAGGCAAACACTGCCTTGGCCAGTGATGAGCCTTAACATCACAGGGATGAATCATGTTGGTAGCACGTTACCTGGTACAAAAAGGGCACCGCACCTCTTTGGTGTCCCTCCCCAAAGCCCATAACCTCAGTTCTTTCTTGAAAAAAACAAAACAAAACAAAAAAACCCATTAGACAAACCTAAACACACTGACCAGTGCTCCTAAAATCTGTCAAAGATCATGAAAAACAAGTGAACTGTGAGAATCTGCCATAAGCCAGAGAAAACTAAGAAGCCATAATAACTAAATGCGATGTGGTATTCTTTGGGGAATCCTATAATAGTAAAAAAGGATATGAGGGGAAAAAACTTGTGAAGTCCAAATAAAGTGTGGTGCTGAGATAATACTAGTGTTTCAGTGTTGATTTCTTAGTTGTGGCAAATATACAATAGTAGTAAGATGGTAATAAGGGGGGAATTTGATGAGTGGTATGTAGGAATTCTCTGTACTCATTTGCAACTAAAGTAAATCTAAAACTTTCCTAAAAGTAAAAGTTTATTGATCAGAGAAGGACTAGAAATAGATGTTTCCAGATTTGGACTCATGATTCAGTGATGTCATCAAAAATCAAGGCTTTCTGCCTTTCCGCTGTACCATCTTTAGGGAGTTGGCTCTTTACCTTTTTAATTTGTTTCTTCATGGTCTCAAAATAGTTGCTGTAGTCCCAGCACCACATTCCCATAGAATTGCATTCAAGGCAGGAAGAAAAGGGGAAGATGAGGAAGGAAAATAATATGTACTCTCACTTTCTAGGTTGTGTTAAAAAATGATGAAAGAAAACAATTTCGGTGGTACAAAGAAACTTATGTTTAACACTTAAAGAAGGGTACAGTCTCCATTGGGAGAACTTCGGAATGGGGTAGAAGGTAAGATTTTGATAGGGTAAAGAATAAAGAACAGGGAAGAGAAAAATAGAAAACACCTGATAGGCAGAGGTCACACAGTCAGTTTTGTTTGGGGTGAGAAAAAATAAGGAAATAAATAAAGAGCTCAGAATTGGCTTGGCATTTGGGGACTGGCTTTGGATATACTACATTTCTGGTCAAGTGGAACATTTACAAGGATAAGAAAGTTATCGGTTTTAGTTTGCTGATGTGACATACAAGGTAGAAGTGGCTCCTTCTTGGGCCTAGAAAGTTATTCCAACAATGGAAATTGACAAAGATTCTCATCTCGACCAAATTATAGCCAGGCTCTCCTGATCCTTTGTCTGCACTAGGCCTCAGTGTTGGCCTATAAAACCTACAGACTCGGCATAAATGATTTCATCTACACCCCTCCCAAATTAAAAGACTTTAACATAGTATCTAACAGCGCAAGGCAGCCTCCCTAGAATGACCCTAGACCCCTAGACCACTTAAGGCCACCAAAAAAATTTACTATTTGTTCTAGCTCTTGTCTGAGGATAGACCCTTTACCACCCTTTCTTAAACCATTTACTAAAAAGGACCTACAATTTGTGAATCCTTGCTCTCTGTCAATTGAGATCTATATATTATTTCTACAACTTAGGTCTATCTTTCTCAAGGACCTGAGCCATAACTTTGAAATGTCATCATCAGAAAGGATAGGGCCTCTGTCTCCGAGTCACTGTGTAGCCCACACAGCTGGCCTAACTGGCATTTACACTGACCCACCCTTTTTAATTTTTCAATTCCCTGACTCTCCTCTAGATCCTCTCTTCCCCTCCACTACGCCTTTATTCCCCCATTAAAGCATTCAGTCACCTCTATGAAAATTGAAGTTGAGTTGATCTCAAGCTGGACTCACTTCCCAATTGCAATAGTATCTTACTGATTAAAATCTGTCCTTACCACTATCTCATAGCTGGCTCTGTTTCTCTCTGGCAGAATTAAATCAGTAGCATGGGGTTACATAGCTAGAAATTAGCTCAATCACAGTTTGATTCCAGGACTCAAAAGTCCATGCTCGACCCCTTTAGGTAGGCTTATTGAACATCCTAAACCAGCATTAAGTAAAAGAAAAAAAGCCAGGGTCAGGTAGAGTTCTATGAGGGTAAATATTCATGGGCAAAGGAAGACCTTAAAGTTTAATAATTTAAGGTCTAGCAGTACTGTTTTCCAACATCTTTTATTTTAATAGACATCACAGGTTTGTATACTTTAAGACAAAGTTAACTGCTTTGAACCAAAACAAACAAAAGATGTATAAGGTCTAGGATCTAATGTATAACATGGTGACTGTCTTTGATAACACTGTATTGTGTAATTGAAATTTGCCAAGAGAGTAGGAATTAAATAATCTCACCTGTACATGCTTGCGCACACAGACACTCACATATGAGGTGATGGATGGATGTGTTAATTCGAAGGGAAGAATCCTTTCACGTTGTATACGTATATCATTGTGATGTTCACTTTAAATGTCTTAAAATGTTGTTTGTAATTATACCTCAGTAAAGCTGAGAAAAATATTATAAGTCAACCATTATTAAGCCTCTGCAAATCCAGTTGCCAATCCCAATTACTGGCCATCATAAGATGAATATTAAGCAGGTAGTATGTGGAATGAAGTCTACAAACTAAAGAGAAGCAGAACAATTATGTCTGTACCATGGAGGAGTTTTAATCCATTAATAGAACTAAAATTCATCCCAATTAAGTTACTAGAGAAGACTTTTTTTTTTTAATATGGAATTTATGTTTAAATTGAGTAGTGGAAAAATGTGGAGTGGATGTTATGGTAATCTAAGGAATAAATGATCAGTGACTCCTCTGTGACATAAATGTCCACTGCAGGGGCGCCTGGGTGGCTCAGTCGTTAAGCGTCTGCCTTTGGCTCAGGGCATGATCCCAGAGTCCTGGGATCGAGCCCCACATTGGGCTTCTCCGTTGGGAGTCTGCTTCTTCCTTTCCCACTCCCCCTGCTTGTGTTCCCTCTCTCGCTGCCTGTATCTCTCTCCGTCAAATAAATAAATAAAATCTTTAAAAAAATTAAAAAAATAAAAAATAAATGTCCAGTGCATGTTAAAGAAAGGAGGGATCTCAGTGATTAGGAGGAGGAAGAAAAATGTTTCAGTTGGTGGGATTGCTGTATGTGAAGGCTTGAAATGAAATATACAACAGTTTCATAAAATGGTTAAAAAGAAAGTAACCTCCTAATTTGACTTTGGAGGGGAAAATAGCATACACAGTTTTTGACCTTTTAAAATTAAAACTTATGTGAGTTTCTGTTCATACTTGTTTATCATAAATCTTGATTAGTCTATACTCATACAAACATAAATTTTACATATTAACAAGGACTTTGGCTTTGAGCTTTCTGGGCACTAGAATTTTGATTTTAATACTCAAATATTATCTAATCTATTCATTAACTCTGAGTATTTTCTAATTTTTTTTTAAACTGAGAAGTTTATAAAAACAAAAGATTTGGTTGAGAATTGTATTTTTGTACTGTTTTTTTTTTTTGTATTGATTTATCAGTAGTCAATTTTAAATGTCTTGATCCTACATTGTTTTCATTCATTTCATGTAAAATTTTTATTGAGGTATTGTTATTTATCAAAACCTGTTGTGGGCGTTTATGGATCCATTCGTTGACAAAATAGAGAAAAGCTCCTTACTTTGTGGAGGTTGTATCCTAGTGGGAAGACACAACCAATAAACTTCATACATAATAATAGTGGGTAAATGATGGTGATAAGTGCTATGTAAAAAAAAAAAAAAAAAAAAAAGTAGAAGATCAGTAGGGAGTCCTGGGGGTGCTTTCCTTTGTCACCAGGGTTTTCGGGGTAGGCCCTGTTCCTGCAGCTTCTGTGGGGATGTTGCATTTGCTCTACTGGTGCTGAAAGTAGGTTATATTTACATTGGTTTCTTCAGAATGCTTTATTTCTCTCCAGTTTACTTTATAAAATATTGGCATCTTGCTTAAGTAGATCTGAAAGTAGTATGTGATGCTAAAGTCATTTAGCCGATTGTTCTTTTTGCTGTGCTCTAGTGAACAGTTTGTTTATAAGTTACCTAATTTTTCCAAAGGGTATATTTTTAAAACTCTGATTATCCATTTATTCTTAACTTTCTATGGTATTTATCCTTCTGATGTCTGAACAACAAAACATTCTGATATCTTTAATTCCACAATTTGTTTTATTCATTAGTTGAATATATTCCTCAAGGCATGCTTGTTTCCATAGAAAGAGAAAGGAGTATGGCATCATACAGTTCACTATACTGAGCCTACGCAAACCTCCATGACTTATGCACCGCCAAGAGTACTGTGCTATTTTTATACCATCTGATAGTCACAGTGTTTTCTGTTTGTGTTTTGTTGTTGTTTTTCGTTGTTTTAACATGGGACCTGAGGCTAATTTCTTCAGATTGTGTTTGCATGCTACTGGAGAGTGATCCTGTAGTTATTATTATTATTTTTAATTTGTTTTATTTTTGTTGTTTGGTTTGGTTTATTTGTTTTTGTTTTTAAAATAAGTTTCCCATCAGGGTCAGTATGTCAGATTCTTTGCCCTGAATGCTAGAAAAAACTATTACCTATACTGATATCAGTGCTTTAAATAAATATAACAGAAATTGAAGATATTTCAGGAAAATGATCCTGGTCTCTAATTATAGCCTACACATCCCAGTAGTCATCATTACAATGTGATCTTACGTGATTAAAAATGTTAGGGTAAGTACTGTGACTTACTCTAATTGTGGACTTGCATAGTTTAAAAATTGTTAGAATTGTTAGGAAAAATATTAGACTTGTTTTTGTTTTCTATCATGGCCAGGACAAAATATCACAAATTTGGTGGCTTCAAACAACAGAAATTTATTATCTTACCATTCTTTAGGCTTTTGACAATCAAGTACAGGTTTTACTGAGCTGAAATCTAGGGGTTGGCTGGACTGCAGGTCATCTGGGTGCCCTAGGGCAGAATCCATTTTCTGGCACTTTCTAGCTTCTATGGGTCACCTACAATCCCTGTTGTTAGCCCCCTTCTCCGTAGCCAAAGCCATCAATGGAGCACTTTCTCTCCTCGCTGACCTTTGCTCCCCTTCTCTTTTCTCTCAGGTCAACCTTCTGAGCTCCATTTGACTAGGCCCTTCTGATTAGATTGGACCAGATTGACAATCCAAGATATATTAAGGTCACTTTACTAGCAACCTTAATTCTGTCTGTAACCTTGATCTCACCACCACTCTAATCTTTCCATGCCTTTTTTTTAGCATCTAGAGGCTGCCTGTGTTTGGTCTGTGGCCCCTTTCCTCAAACCAGCAATGGGTCAAGTTCCAATATCCCTTCTGTCTTACTCAGCTTCTGTCATCACATCTCTTTCTCTCATTCTCTCCTTCTGCCTTCCTCTTCTTTTAGGGACCTTTGTGGTTATATTGGGTCCACCTGGAATATCCGGGATAGTCTCTCCATTTTAAGGTCAGCTTATTAGGAGTGTTAACCGCGTGCATCTGTAATTATTCCCCTTTGCCATTTTACCCAGCTGTGTGCACAGCTTCTGAGGATTGGTATGTGAACATTTGGGATTTGTTTGTTTGGGGGGTGACATTCTGCCTATCACATTGTTGTTACCTGAAACTATAAATAGTTGTTTGGCACAGAAATTTACAGAATTACGAAGACAAAAATTGATCCTTTTTTCCATATAATTTTCTTCCTGATGCACACATCCCTCCACAGCTTTCTTGACTTTTGGTTATTCTGAGGCAAACATTTTGCAAATATGCATCATGTTAACACTATTTTGATAAAATTTAAATTCACATACTGAATTTTACAAAATCTTTCTCTTATCTTGACTCTGACTTTGTGTCTCCTGCTTTATTCCCTCTGGCACCATTTCTTGTTCTTGTCAAATTATTTTAATAGAAATATTTATTTATTTGAGTAAATTTATAACATCATTAAGCCATAAAAAGTTCCAATGCGATTTTCCTTTATCATAAAATTGTAAAATATATATAATAATTATATATATGTGTATATATATACACATATGTATAATACATATATTCCAAACTGTTTTGCTAGGAGAAGTCTGAAAATAGTCAGTGTGTAATGATACCTGATCAGCAAGCTACCAGGAGTGGTTGGGCCCAGATAAATCTCTACTTCATTACTGTGATTCTGTACCTTGGTCCAAGTTGATTAAATTAGAGTTGGTGCCCTCCCAAAGTCATTCATCTTTAGTCTGCTTAGACTCACTTATGAAGGAAAACACTTTGCTTGAAGGATTTGTGTGTGTACAGTAGTGATTACCCAGTAAAACAAATCCTGCTTCTTGTGGAATCTGTAATTGAGAAACATAGAAACTGAGACGAGGTAGATAAAAAAAGGTGGTGCACGTAAGAAGAGGTGACAAAAAACTGTATTGGAAGGGGGACGGAATCCATAGGATACCCCTAAATCGGTAACCACAGAGTGGGGGTAGGAATTCTATAATCAGAAATTTGGATTTATAACTTTGAATTTAGAGAACTGAAGAAGAGCTTTAATTCACTAAATGTTAATGAATATTTACAAAGTGCAAATCCATCTTCTAGAAGTATTCATATATATCCAACTTTATTCTTACAAAGAACAAATGAGATGGGCTACAAATACACATTTTGCAGTTCCTCACTAATAAGTAATCTCTCTGGTATTATATAGTTTAGAGCCATACAGAGCCATAATTTGAACATGATCTGTTTATTTCTAGTTCAATGTTCTTTTTAAAATATTACTCATATTTCTTCACCAAAGGGGAGAAGCAAAATGAGAACAATAAAATCCTAGGAAAAAAGTAAGGGAAGAAGCTTCCTAACTTTGTGGTATACTCCCCCAACTAACTATATACACTAAGAAAAGAGAAGGTTATAGAGAAAAGACCTTTAAGTTCTTCAATAGTGAGTCTCTCTTTATTTAAATAGTATCAGGAAATAAATGAATCATGAGGTTGGTTTATTTTAAGAGGACTACATTGGAAATATTCTAGTATATGAGAAACCCAAGGGAATACCCAAGAAAACAACACTCTCTTCAGTCAAAATGATTTTAATTCTAACACCACTAGAAAGAGACTAACACATTTATTTCTTATTCAGGGGATAAAGCAGAAATTCTCTCATTTGTCCATGACTGGAAAAACTCTCTGTCTCACTGGTTGAACTTCAAAAACCAAGGTACCTATTTAGTAACATCTTATTGGACAAAGTAAATCAATTTACAGCATTTAATTACTTATCTAATGTCTCAAATGCAACATTTTCAAGGGATATCGTTATGTAGTCCTATGGATGTGTTCTTTTTCCTGATGTCTTATTTAGGTAGCCATATTCACCACCGACCCAAGCTAGAAATTTCAATAGAAGTCTCTATTATGATCTCTGTGCCCAAATCAGTGTCATTAATATTTGTAAATATGTCCCTTTTATTCCATCTCTACTAGCTCAAGTCTTTATCATTTCTTCCCTAGCTTAATGTAATAATCTCCTCAGTTGTTTTCAGTCTTCTGTTCCCACCCTGTGCAAGTTATCACTTATAATATTATCAGAGTGATCAAAATAAAAATCCAAACCTACACATTGATACCTAAGCTTAAAAACTTCCAATGAATTCCCTAAGTCGTTGGATAAAATTCAGTATCATTTTATGACGTTCATAACTCACTGTGCTTTTCCTTTCTGTTCTACTCTCCAGATGTTTCCTACCTTATCATGAATTCTTTAACATTTTTTTATATAATTCACAGTCATTTTTCTCCATAGTTTCTTCTGTTATCTCCATTTAAATATACTACTATCTATTTTAAAATCTTTGTTTTCATTTATATATTTCTCCATAGATATTTTTCAAGTCATCACAAAGTATAACCCATGTTTTATTTATTTATTTGTTTTTTGGCTGCTGCTCGCACAATACCTGGCATGCAGTAGTTGGGCAAAGTCTACCTGAATGACACACATTTTCCCTTGTAAAATGTTTTCAAAATTAATACTTATAGTTTAGTTGATGTTTTAGTCAGGGTTTTTCAGAAATCTAATGGCAGAAATGGAGGGAGGGAGTGGGAGGATGGAGTGATTGATTGATTGATTGATTGATATTAAGGCATTGGCTTATGTGATTGCGGAGGCTCCGGGGTAGGCTGGCAGGCTGGAGACCAGGGAACACTTGATTTTGTAGCTTGAGCCTGCAAGCAGAATTCCTTGCTGCTAAGGGAAGGTCAGGCTTTCTCTTAACGCCTTTAACTGTTTGAACGAGCCCCACCTACATTATGGAGGTAATCTGCTTTGCTCAGAGTTTATTGATTTAAATGTTAATTTCATCTGAAGAAGCGCTTTCAAGGCAACATCCAGACATTGTTGACCAGATATCCATGTACTATGGCCTCACCAAGAAGACATAAAAACCATCTCAGTTGGCTAACACAGGGTACAACTAAGAACAAAAAGCATTGACCACATCATACCACAAATCCTTTGTTCCACCTGCACAGATTAATTCCCTGCCACACCCTATGGACACAAGAACGTATAATTCGAATAGATGAATACATGATTATTGATATGATTATACAAGTTGTTCAGAGTAAATAAACTGCTATAAATTTCAAAGAGATAGGAATGATTTGTTCAAGATGAATCTGCAAGTTGCCTTGGTATAAAAGCAAGTAGGTATTTATAAAGAATTTTGTGTCTAAATCATTTGTTGCAGATAGTGTTTTATTTAAGGTCATTAAAAAACTCAAGGTGTCAGGATTTGTGAGAACGCTTATGAAGAAGAATTAAATGTCATCAGATAATAAAGCAACAAAGTCTCACAAAAAATAGTTTACTGAAGTTTGTTACAAATTTATCAGAATTTATTTAACATGCTACTAAATATTTAATAAACATCTGACATATTTTGAATAGTTTTAGGGAATTTAGATATTTTTCACTTTGAGAAAATTTTTTCACATCAATCTCACTTGATAAACCACAAATAGAGTAAGCATTTGTTATCACAAAATAGTGTCTCCTTTTTTTCCTGAGAAAGCCTTTAGGCTTTTGGTTGCTGTGCCATTATTGCCGTCCTATCATTTTGTCACAGAATGACAAAACAGAAAAACTGAAACAAACAAAAAATATTTTGGCAGACAATGAATATGGTGTTTTATGTAATATAGATGTCTTTCCTTTATAACAAAATGGTTTAACTGCTTGGTCTCTCTATGTACATTTACCATGTGCTCAGTTACATATAAATACCATTACAATTGCTTATATCCTTTTTTTTTTTTTTTTTTTTTTTTTTTTTTTTTTTTTTTT
>NC_048224.1:116073901-116093582 GCF_002007445.2 Ailuropoda melanoleuca
GGTACCTATCCAGCTCAACTCAGGGGACCGGCTGAAAAAGGTGTCCCCTACTCCTCCGCCATCTTAACCTACAATTGCTTATATCCATGTGTATTCATCTTTTTATAGCAAATAGTCTTGCAGAAATATTCTCCTAAACTAAGTGCACATGGCTACTTATGTATACAACATTTGTGTGAATTCAAATAATCTTTAATGAATGCTGGCTAATTATAGGTTCTAGCTAATTAAGGCTTTATAGTAATAGTTATTTTTCTGCTGCAAATGTTGTTGTAGCCTCAATTCATTTCAAGGTTCTATGATTTAGGAGATTCTGTGCAAATGTGTTGCCTGGGAATAAAAGAACCATGGTACTATTTATTTTTACATTATTATATTTCAACTGGATTTAAAATGGCTTACAAAAATGCACGTTATGGCAAAAATAAACAAAAATGAAATTTCCCAGGTTAATAAATGAGGATAAAAGCAAAATAAAGGTGTGAAATTAGCTAAAGTCAGCAAAGACTTTAACACTCAAAATGCACTTTCTGTGGTTTTTGTACAGGTGGTGGATAATTTTGGCTTTTTCAGAAGCTTCATGTAGGAGGAACATGATTCACACAGAGCTCAACATGTGGCAAATATTTAGTAAATGGAATTAACATGAAGTAATTATTTTTCATGTTTCCCTATTGATTTACACACATACTAATATAGGTTGAACTTTATACAAAAGAAGGACAATGACAAGGATAAAATTATACTATTTTAAGATAGGAGGAATAAATAATTCTCACGTAGTTACAATGACTTTCCCTAAGCAGAACTAGCCACGTCTTGTTGGTATTACAATTTTATGATGAAAAATATTTCCTAGAAAACAATTAGCCATGCAAAGCTAATGCAAATTTAATCTATTCTTGGCCTGTTAATGATAAAAGAAAATGATTTAAATCCTTCTTCTTTCAGTTTTATTTACCACAAACTATATAGCCTTCCCAGGGTCATTGAAAAAGTAGGTAGTGATCAATTGATTTTGCAGAATTTCAATTAATGTGTTTTACTCATTAACCTTGAGGAGTTTCCTGTAGGAGAAAAAATGAGCAAAGGCAATAAAGTGTGAAACAATATTGAACAATAGCAAACAGAATGCTTTGGGAAGAATCCAAGGCATGAGGACTGGGTTGTGGGCATAAGATTCCCTTTGGAGGCTGTGGATAGGACATAGGTACTCTGCTACCAAAGCAGGATCAAAGCAATACAAGAACAAAATAAGTCTAGTTTGTCTGATGTAAAGTATTGCTACTCTGGCTTTCTTTTGATATCCATTTGTGTGATAAATGTTTCTCTACACTGCCACTTTCAATCTGCAGGTATCTTTAGGTCTAAAATAACTCTCTTAGGGCGCCTAGATGACTCAGTCAGTTAAGGGGGCCAGCTCTTGATTTCAGCTCAGGTCATGATTTCAGGATTGTGAGATCGGCCCCGCACCCCGCATAGGGCTTTGCACTCAGTGAGGAGTCTGCTTGGGATTCTCTCTCTCCCCTCCCTCTCCCCCCAACTGCCGTGTGCACACTTGCACTCTCTCTCTCAAAAATAAATAAATAAAATCTTTAAAATGACTCTCTTGTAGACAGCATATAGATGGGTCTTTTTTTTTTTTTTTTTTAAATCCATTCTGGCACCCTATGTCTTTTGGTGGGAGCATTTAGTCCATTTACAAAGTAATTATTGATGAATATGTATTTATTGCCATTTTTTTATTGCTTGTTTTGTATTTGTTTCTGGAGATTTCTCTGATCCTTTCTTGTCTTTGTTACTTTTGGTCTCTCCTTTGCACTCAGGGGTTTGTGCTGGTCTTCCTCAGGAGGGGCCTGCTGGGCTTGGACTTCTATCCTGCTTTATCAGAATAATACTGGACTCACATAATGATTTTGAATGTGTTCCCTTTATTCCATTATTTGCAAGATTTTGATAAAGATTGTCATTATTATCATTTTTTTAAATGTTTGGTAGAATTCACCAATGAAACCATGTAGTCTTGGGCTTTTCTGTATGGAGAGATTTTTGATTCCTAATTCACCTTTCATTCTTCTTTATTGGTGTAAGAAGATTTTTTTATCTCTTGGATTCAAGATTCATGATTCAATCTTGGTAACTTGTGCATTTTTAGGAGTTACCCAGGGTTTTTTTTCCTAAGTTATCTGATTTGTTAATATATAATTGTTTATAGTATTATCTTACTATATATTTCTGTGGTAGCTGTTGCATTGTTTTCTCTTCCATTTCTCATTTTGGTTTTTGAGTCTTCTCTCTTTTTTTCTTAGTTAAGGTAGTTAAAGCATTGCCAATTTTATTTATTTTTTTTTTTGGACAAACTGGTCATTACTTTCAATGTTATGCTATTGTTTATTCTGTTATCTGTTTTATGTATTTCTGATTTTTCTTTGTTATTTGCTTCCTTTGCTAAATTTCAGATGTTTCTTCTTTTTTTAGTTCCCTGTGGTGTAATGTTGTTTATTTGAACTTTTTTCTTAATACAAGTATTTATAGCATAAAAAATTAAAATTAAAAATAGAATTACCATAATATCTGGGTATTTACCCAAAGAAAATAAAAACACTAATTCAAAAAGATATGCGCACTCCTGTATTTATTGCAATGTTATTTATAATAGCCAAGACATGGAAGCAACCCAAGTGTTCACCAATAGATGAACAGGTAATGAAGATTTGGAGTAATGGACTATTACTCACCCATAAAGAAGAGTAAAATTTTGCCATTTGCAAAAATATGAAAGGATCTAGAGGGTATAACGCCAAGTGTGATAAGTCAGTCAGAGAAAGACAAATAACCATATGATTTCACTCATATGTGGAACTTAGAAACAAAACAAATGAACAAAGCAAAAAAGAGATAAACAACAACAACAACAACAAAACCAGACTCTTAAATATAGAGAACAAAGTGGTGTTTACCAGAGGGGAGATGGGTGGGTGAAATGGGTGAAGGGGATTAAGGCCACACCTATCATGATGAACCTCAGTCATGTATAGAATGGTTGAATCACTGTACTGTACACCTGAAACTGATGTAACACTGTTTGCTAATTATACTGGAATTAAGAAATATATTTAAAAAATGTATAGATACTCTCTTCCAGAGCCTAATTGCAAAGCTTTATTCAAATGGTAAACTATAAGGGGCATATCTGACCTATAGTTTTTTTCTCATTAGAAATTACCAAACTTAGGGCTAACCCTAGAGGAGACCCGGTATTAGTAAAAGTCTGGGAACAAAGCAGGATTACATATACGTACTTACTGATCTTAGATATTTCCTTTACTTTGTTGAATTTCATTTTGAATTTCATTTCTGGGTTAAGACTCTATTATTGACTGTATGGATGGGGATTCAAGGTGAGTGAAAGATGCAGAACTGGCTTCAGATGTATAAAATATTTTTAGAGTCCTATTGCTTTATGGAAGGTCAGATTGTAGCTGTGGCTATTGATAAAAACAACTAAAAGAGGCTAAAGTGATTGGTATTCCCTTATCTCCTAAGAGTTTGGACATTTAAGTTGAGCATAAATTTAAAAATAATGAAACAGGGGCACCTGGGTGGCTCAGTCATTAAGCCTTCATCTCAGGGCGTGATCCCAGGGTCCTGGGATCGAGCCCCACATCGGGCTCCCTGCTCTGCTGGGAGCCTGCTTCTTCCTCCCACTCCCCCTGCTTGTGTTCCCTCTCTCACTGGCTCTCTCTCTCTCTCTGTCAAATAAATAAATAAAATCTTAAAAAATAAATAAATAATGAAACATACAAGTGATCTTCAATTAAATATATAGCTTCTGAATAAAGATAATTCTGTAATTATATAAGTATTATGAAATAATATATATTGTAATTGACTATGTCTATTTATTAAATTTAAACTAATATTGCTAACTAGACAATTACAACCAGATTTATTTGTTTCTTGGCAAACCAGTGTGGGCTAATGAAAGTTTTGTAAATTAAGTAGCCAATAGATCAATAAAAAAATGTGATATATATTTTTTGAATAGAAAGTATACATTTAGGTTGAGTTATCTATGTTATGATAATATCCATCTATTTTTAAAATATTTCATATGTTTATTTCATATGTTAGGTATCTAATTAAATCTATATATTTCAAAAATCTTAAAAGTTTTTAAAAGGTAAGATGATATTCCTTTTACTTACTTCAGTCATGCTTTATAGGAGTAACACTTCAAATTATTATTATTATTTTTTTAAAGTGTGCACATGCATAGAAGATACTGGTATAAAAAGAACACAATCAGATTTTCAAAACCATGAAATATTTTGCATAATTATTTAGGAAAATAAATTTTTTTTAAGCCAGGATATTGTTGCTAAGACAGAATACCTACTGTGATTTACTGAGGAGCAATTCAGAATAAATTATATCACAATATAATGGCTATGAGTAAAAAATAAATAAATAAATAAATAATAATCACATGTTAATTCATGGGGAAGAAACAAAATAGAATTCTGGATAAGAAAATTAAATATTAAAAAAGGAAAATAAAATAAAGTTCAGATTTTAAGAACTCAAGCAATAATCACCCATTTTATAAATATTCCGGTGTACTTATGGGATCAGTGCCTTTCAGCATGTATACTTCTGTGTAAAGCATTGAAACTATTAATGGCTAAATATTTCTTAAGTGTGAAATTCTCAACTGCTTTTAGTTATTTCTTTTTAATATAGAACCTGCAATTAATTTTGTCATATATGCTTTTCATTCATACATTATCAGTACTTCAAAACATTGTTAAAGAAATGTTTGGTATTCACAACACTTTTGTGGTTCTCTTAAGAATAAATCCAGCATGAGCTTATAAAATAGTTTGTATAAAAAAGAATAAGCAAAATTGCTTATTTTTAACCTTCTACTTCAGGTAAAGAAATGACTTTTTTTTTTCCTTTTTGCTTGCAATTGAAAGAAATACAAGGAAATGAAGGAAAAAAATAACTATATTTTGTATCCTTGGTAACTATCTTGAAATGCCTACCTGTACCATAATTATAAGGTAGCATTAAAAGAAAGAAGGAAGAAGAGAAGGAGGAGAAGGAAGGAAAAGGATAAGGAGAAAAAATATATACAGATGGCAAATAATATATTCTTTTTAGCTAGAGCTGTAATCCCAACCTCAATAAGATCCTCTAAAAAGATAGTCTGAGTGCAGGACATTTTTTTTTTTTTTAATGTCAATAGGCCATCTTAAGGTATGGAGCTAGAGAGATGGCTGAAAGGTATTTTCATTTTCCCTCCAGAAACCGTTATGGTCCATTTTTCCCTTCAATTGATACAGTGAGAAACTAGCAAAATAGCACATCAGCTAATGACAGTGAACTCGCCTCAGTCACAGGAAAGAACAAGCCTAATACCATTTCCCAAATGAAAGCAGTGACAAATTGACTAAAGAGAGGGCGTCATGGTCAGGCTTTCTGTTTAGCAGGAGCAACTTAGGAGGCTTTACCAGTTTCCTGGGCAGGTTGTGTGTCCCAGCATCTAAAAAATGTCACTGCCCAGACCCAGGTTCATTTATGCCACTTGGCTCAGCCTTTAGTCTCAACTGCTACAACAGCACTTTGAATTTCACTTCCCCAGAGCAGTCTTCTTTAGCCTAGGAGTGTTAAAAAGATGTGGTGGAAACACTTAGCAACAAGGAGATTGCTTTCTCTGGAACTCATTGCAGTAAGGAAGTCAGGGTTATGCTATGACACTATAGGCACATTAGTTGTAACAAATGTGTCATTCTGGTGAGGATGTTGATAGTGGAAAAGCTCTGCATGTATGAGAGCAAGGGGTCTATAAAAGCTTTCTGTACCTTCTTTTCAATAGAGTTCAAAATAAATGAAAACTTAAAAAAAAAAAAATTAACCAGAGACTGCCTATTGCCAAACAGAAAACAAGATAACAGCAATTTATTTTGTTCTTAAGATATAATAGTAAGTACTATTAAGGAATAATAAAAAAAGAAGCGAGCTTAAAATGTTGTTTATTCCTACTTATATCTATGAATCAGCTTTTTTCCTCCATGTTAACAAAAGCAATAATGGTTAATTTAGACCAATGGCTGATATAAAATGATGACTTAGTTTCAGATATGAGATTAGTTGAAGCAACTTCATCTTCTGTTTCATCAGCCTTTTAAGAAATGTTTAAAATTTGCATGTAAAGTAAGTATTTCCAATGAGATAGTTTTCAACAATTCTAGGTATTTGATATATTACATATGATCTAATCTCAAAAGTGAGACTTTCCTGTTTTAGAAAAACAAAAACAAAAATTACAACAAAAACAGCAAATTAAAATGAACAACAGTATTCAAAGGATGAAAAAGAAAAAAAGAGGGGCATCTGGGTGGCCCGGTCAGTTAAGCATCAGACTTCAGCTCATGTCATGGTCTCAGGATCCTGGGATTGAGCCCTCAGTTGGGTTTGGGGGTCTGTGCTCAGCCGAGAGTCTGCTTGTCCCTCTCCCTCTCCCCGTGCCCACCCCTCAACCCGCTCATGCTCTCTCTTTCAAAAAAAAATAAATAAAATCTTTTTTAAAAAAGAAAGAAAAAGAGAGGCAGAAAGGAAGGAAATGATAAAGCAGTTCATTATGCAATGACTTTAAAATGAAAGGAAAGAAATGCAAAATAGAACATAAAGACTAAGAAAAGAACCTTAAATACACCACAAATTGGAATTCTGTATATTTCTTTTTATCCAGGAATTTTAGCTTTCAACTACACCCATGGTTTAGTTTTTCTATTCTTTTTCTATAAGCTTTGGAAATAACATTCATTGTTAGTAATAATTTAATAAGAATCTGGCAGTGTCCTGTTTTATTTCTATGTGTATAAATATGCTCTCTATCAAAGCAGTGTTTCCCATTAATATATATAATCCATAATTTAGGTTTAGTTACAGGCAAAATCCACTTGTTTTTCTAAAGTGAAGTTTTAGATGATTTTGTATAGAAGGATACCAAGCTTCTCTCTCATAAAATTTAACCCTTTTTATAAAATGTTTATATTCATACATTGTATCTAATAATATATACAAAGCTAAGTACAACCCTTCTCCCAGTTGAGCTAAACTATAAAGTTAACTCATTTCCTAACTTTATTTAGACTTTAATCTCTTTTATAGTGGTGTTTAAGTAAGAATTGTTGAAGGGCAAACAAAATGTATTTTCTTTTAAATTTGTCAACTCTCTATAGTTTCTGGAAGGTGAATTCTTTTTTAACTTTTACTTATTTGAGAGAGAGAGCAAGAGAGCATTAGCTAGGAGGAGAG
This sequence comes from Ailuropoda melanoleuca, assembly GCF_002007445.2. Classification (NCBI taxonomy): domain Eukaryota; kingdom Metazoa; phylum Chordata; class Mammalia; order Carnivora; family Ursidae; genus Ailuropoda; species Ailuropoda melanoleuca. Next base: position 116,081,228 of record NC_048224.1, read on the forward strand.
GCAGAGGGAGAAGCCGACTCCACACTGATCAGGGAGCTGAGGCGGGGCTCCATCCCAGGAACCTGGGGGCTCAATCCCAGAAACCTGGAATCATGACCTGAGCTGAAGGCAGCCTTTTAACCACCCAGGCGCCCCTGGAACATGAATTGTAAGAAAAATCATTTACTGTCAAATCATTATGTTCAAAGTATCTAAAGGGTGCTTGTTAGGCATTACACCAAAATGGTTTTACAAACTTTTGTAGACAAGAGGCATGCTGTGTTTTGTTAAAAGAAGGATACAGTTTGAAAACCATTTAATCAGATGTACAAACAGCTAATAAAATCTAGGACTAAAAAAAAAAAAAAAGCTATGTTCTTTTTTTTTTTTTTTTTTTTTTTTAAAATTTTTTNTTTTAGAACTTTGTGTTAAATTCTTTAAGTATAAACTATGCATTCCCACCTTCTATGAGGAGAAAAAGTGCATAAATAGAGACCTGGAACATTTAATATAATTTTAGCTGTGTTGTAGCTATTAATGTGCTGTTTATTAAATCAATTCAGCTGTCTGTCTCAGTAAATGTATTTGTAAAATGAAAGTGAAAAACCAGATGATTAAGACATTCTCAGCAATAAATGTTCTAATTTTAATGTACCAAGTGCCTATATACTTATCTTGATCATAGAAGAGTCAGGACTTCTTGTGAACTTGGAAAGGAATTCATTATAATTCATTTTATCCCACATTTCTTGGTGTAATAATATAAAGAAATTCATTCTATTGGCTTGCATATTTTTTGATTGAGTAAGCAGGGACTAGGGATTAAAGTGAGATACCTAAGTAATTCTTACATTATGCCATATTCCAGAGACTAATTATTAGCGTTATTTATTAACTATTTTCCATAAGAAAACCTACTTTTTGCAGTCTTTATATTTTAAAAGATAGACATACAGTACATATTTTAAAAGATTTGTGTATTTATTTTAGGGAGAGAGAGAGTGCGCGCACGGGTGCTCACACACGCGCACGTGTGCATGTGGCCGTGGGGGGAGGGGAAGGGAGCGGAGCCTCCTGGGGTTTGATTCTAAAACCCGTGAGACCACCCCCCAGGCTGAAATAACCAGTCTGTTGCAGGTCACTTAACTGACTGAGTCACCCAGGTGCCCCAACATACAGTACATTTTTATTCTGCTGAAGAAATAGCATTGCCTTGAGAGAAAGTTTGCATAGCACGCTGTCAGGGATGCCATGGTGATTGAGAAGTTACCTTATTTCATAACTTGGAAGATGGCTTGGAAAAATATTTTCCCAAGGGACGCAAATAGAAACATTGAACATTGTACAATAAAGGGGGAGAAAGTGAAAATTAACATAATTCAGTGTATTTGGTCAACAGTCATTTATCGAGATACTTCTACTTACTACAATTATACTTCTGGTAATAGTAAAATACAGGTTAAAGGCCATGCAAAGGAGATTTTAACATATTGACTTGTTTTAGTCTAGTGTCATAATATTTAAAAAATCACAAAACAGAGATATAAAAAGTCATGTTGTAAGGTTAAGGCAACATAAAATAACTGTGGTTATTTATAGACTTATGTGAGCTATTCTGTGAACTAGATCTTACCTATTTCTAAAGAAATACATTTATCCCCATAAATAAGTTATGTCTAATTAAAACCAGACATATGCTGATAAAAAATGTTGCCATTTATATATTAAGTTAGGAAAGCACAGCCGCTACTGAAAATAATTGACAACTGATTGTATTATTCTATCTTTTTGTAATGTAAATTCTGATATAAGATGCTACTATTTGGTATAAGATAGACATCTATCATACAATTTTAAACAGAATAAAGGTTTATTATATTGCTGTCTTATTTTCCTTATCCTGAATGAATACCCTGTATGTGCATTTCCATAAATGATTTGTAATTTTTTTCCGAGTCTGAAAACCATTCCACAGCCTAGGTGAAAACTTCAATGAGATCAGAAGTTATTTTGTAGGTTGCATTAATTAATTAAGGAATTAACATGCTTAATGTTAAAAAAAGGAATTTCTAAAGGTGTAAAAATATATGCTATTAACATTCACATATCTCTAGGGAATGACAATATTACTATTAGATGAAGAATTTTCCTATTATTGGTGATCAACTAAAAATAATCATGGAAGTATATTTTATGCTACTGTAATGTGAGGTATTTGCAGCAATTACCATGTTTTTTTCCCACATATCTTTTTAAAATCATGATCTCTGCAGGGAAGTGAAGTGATATCTATTGGAAAGATCTCATTTTTATATACTCAGAGTTGGAAGTAATTGCTACTCATGAATGTGAATTGTCATGGTACATTTCATATTATATTAATATATTCCATATATATTAAATTTATTCATGAATTTCTGATATATCAAAACATCTTCCAATGTGTAGTTTAGGCCCTTGCTACTCACAGTATGGTCCATGGACCATTGGCATCATGAAAGAGCTAAAAATACAGAATCTCAAGTCCTATCTCAGAACTACTGAATCAGGATATGTATTGTTGATAATATCCTCTTAGTGATTTTTGGATACATTGTATTTTGGTATTGGTTATTGTAAGTAGAAGAGTCAGCCTTTTATGTAATATAAAATTACTATATGTAATAATAATTAATGAAGGAGTGTTTTTGGTGGACCCAATTATTACGATTATTGTCCATAAAGTAATTAATTTACACATCTCTGAATTTAAAACCCTTATTTTTAAGACCTGAGACTAATTTAAGATACATTGTTTAATCATAGTTCCAAGAAATAGAAATAGGAAGGAAGAAAAAAAAGCAAAGAAAGGAGTAAAGATCAGTCTAAACTCTTCCTTTTTCTTACATGTTGGGATACTAGAGTTTAGCAGATTCTAAATTATCTTGTAAGCAAAACAAATGTTAATTGATACTATGTCTTGATTCATTTCCCAAAAGATAGCCATCATTTTGTNCACACACAAAATGTTAATTGATACTATGTCTTGATTCATTTCCCAAAAGATAGCCATCATTTTGTGAAACTTACATGGTAATATTAAGTAAACTGCAAGTAAAACTTGCTTTTAAGCAATATCACTTACTGATCTAAATTAAATGATTAATGGCTGTTCTTCAGGAAAACCATTTTGGTTATATTTAATATAAATATAATTTAACTTAGATGCATTTGTTGTACCTGAACTAACACAAGATATTTTTCCACATACTGAATTGTACTTGAAAAAGTCTGCAAATGATTCCTTAACATGCCTGGTGTATTTTAGGGATTCTGCATTAATTTTATCTTCTACTTATTAATATTTTCCTCTCTGATAGCCCCATGGCAGAATTTCTCACTTCCTTTCAGTATTCTCACATATTCATCTGCCTTTGAGGCCTGTCCTAACTAGACTACTTAAAATTGGAGATGCCACCAGTCCCTCTTTCCCTATCCGGATACTTCGTATCTTCCTTAACCTGTTCTCTACACATTACCTTCNATTAATTTTATCTTCTACTTATTAATATTTTCCTCTCTGATATCCCCATGGCAGAATTTCTCACTTTCTTTCAGTATTCTCACATATTCATCTGCCTTTGAGGCCTGTCCTAACTAGGCTACTTAAAATTGGAGAATGCCACCAGTCCCTCTTTCCCTATCCGGATACTTCGTATCTTCCTTAACCTGTTCTCTACACATTACCTTCTGCAATACTGTATGATTGACTTATTTCTGCTGTTGTACTTGTACGTCTCCTGCAGGAACTCTTAACTGACATGCAACCTAATCCATTTCATGCACCTGAAAGACGGCCTGGCACGTAAAAAGAATGGAAAAATAAAGACCCTTGCTATTTATTAAAAACACAATGAATACTAGAGCTTATGCTATGCTGTTAGACACATTATTTCTTTCATGACCTGTGTATATTGTTTGAGGTCTAATTAAAATAGTGAACACATTATTAAAATAGTTTGACAGTTTCTATATGTCAAACACTGTGCTAAGGGATTTGTGTATATTTTCTCTTAATCCTCACTACAACTCAAGGTTAGTATTATATCATCCCTGTATTACAGGTGAGGGAAATGTGTAATTTATATATTTTTCTTAGGTTTAGGCAGCTGAAATTGACTCTAGAAGACTTTAATAGGAAACTACCAAAAACGATATTGGATATCTCATAGAATCAATTGGACAATTTCAAATTAGTTGTGAAGCTGGAGAACTTTTTTCTCAGCAAATGGTAAAGAATCAGAAGAGTTCAGGTCATAGAAAACAGCGCCAAAATGACGCCACAGAAATAGTCTGTTGAAACATTTCTCTGCATCTGTTCCTACAGTCCTGATCTCTGCTCATGGCATTGCCATATTGTGGTTACTGGACTGAAATCCACCTGCCATCCGTGGTCATTACTACCCCTGACCATACAATTCTTACAACACTATCACAGTGCTATAACATATTTTGAGTCATGTTAGCTTTAAGGTCTTAGAAAGCCTTACTTAAATACACATGGAGAATTTCCCATTCTCATTAGTAAATAGAAAAAGGTAAATTAAAACAAGGAAATAATGTTCAGTAATCAAATTGAGAAAAAATAAAAGTATCATCCAATTTTATCAAGTGTGTGCAGGAAAGACATGTGAAGATAGACATGGGAATATATATTGCTACAGCCATTCTGGACGATTAATTACATGGATCCAAGGGTAACATTAGCTTGATTTTCATCAACAGATTCCAATTAAAGTAGAATTCTGTAAACTATATCTTTGGAAAAAAATGCCCATATTTGAATAAGATTAGATGTATAGGGATATTCATTGTTTTCTTGACTGTAAAAGGAAAAAAAATTAGAAAATATAAAATCTTACAAATACAGAAATGATAATATATCATCCTTAATATGGAAAATATGATGGCAGCTCTATTAATGTGGAAGATTCTTCATCATATAGTGTTAATTAAATAAACATGATAAAAAATAAAATATAGTATCCATTCAGGGGAGGATATTTTAGTAGACCTCTAATTAACAGATTTTGCAGATTAGTAGATAATCTTGTTTCTCTCTTTAAAATCTTCCCATTCACACTCAAAGCAAGTAAGGTTGCTCTCTACTGAATAGCATCTGGGTATACTTTTTTTCTTAAGAGATGAGATGTATGGTCAGTATGGTAGACAGAATAACGCCTACAAAGATGTCTGCATTCTAATCCCCAGAACCTTGGAATATTATTAAAAAGATATTGCAGATGTGTTAAGAATTTTGAGATGGGGACTTTATCCTGGATTATCCAGGAGGGTGCAGTTTAATCACAAGGACCCTTATGAAATGGGGGTTTTAGGGGTCAAAGTGAGGGAGAGAAAGGATAAGAAACAAAGTTCAGAGAGGAGAAAAGATGCTGCACTGCAGGCTTTAGCCATGAGGAAGTCACCAGAAAGGAATGCTGATGGCATTTAGAATCTAGAAATTGCAAGGAAATATTTTCCCTTAAAGCATCCAGAAAGAATGCAACTCTGCTGACATCTAGGTTTTAGCCATAAGACCTATTGTGTATGTCTGACCTCTAAAACTTTAAGATAACTCATTTGTGTTGTTTAAGCCATTAAGTTTGTTGTAATTTGAAATAGCAGCAATAGGAAAATAATATACTCAGTGCTCTTGGTTATTAAACTTGTTAATGTCAGTTTATTTTATAGCTTTAATTATGTTTTTTCATTAAACATTGCATAAACCAGTAAAGTGTATGTGGAAAGAGAGTTGCAGTTTTTATGCCTTTGATGACCTTGATAAATGTAAGAGAAGGAAAATATATTGAATTAGGAATGGGCATAGCAAGTATAAAACGAGGCAAAACTAATAATCTGGAAGAATCCTGGTTCAGAATGCATTAAAAATAACTCAAGTAGAAAATTATTGGCAAAAATTGTATAACTAAAAGAATGGAATAGGCAATTGAAGCAGGTGACTCAGAAAATTAAAACAAAAAACAAAAAACATGCGGGGCACCTGGGTGGCTTAGTTTGTTAAGCATCTGACACTTGGTTTCGGCTCAGGGCATGATCTCAGAGTCGTGGGATTGAGTCCCAAATCGGGCTCTGGGCTCAGCATAGTCCGCTGGAGATTATCTCCCTTTCCCTTTGCCTCTGCTCCTCCCCCTGCTCACATGCTCTCTCTCTCTACAGTAAATAAATAAAATCTGTAGATAAAAAATAAAAAACATGGTCTCCTAGGCAGAAAACACTGCAAAATGATGCAAGTGACAGATGTTTGACTCCTATTTAAGGAAACAGAAAGGGGAATTCATAGATCATGCATCTTGGACACAGAAAGTACATATAGGAGTCCACTTAGTGAAATCATATTAACAAAAGTCTTGGCTCTATATCATATGGTTCATAAATTGAAATAAATGATGAAGAAAGACCATCAATACTTAACTAATTATTAACCAGTAATAATTTGTTATAAGTAGCTATTGACAATCATAAATGATTAATTAACAATTTCAATGCATAATAAATAAATAATAAAGTAAATTGATGCGTATTTAAATTAGTTTACATTTCCGGTTAGTGGACGATTAATAATAGAACTTGAGAATCCAGAACATAAGTGAGGTCTTAAAGTGAAGATATAGAAGCTATTTATAGAAATGATTACTTCAACAAATATTTATTGTGGGTCTACTATGAGCTAGGCACTACTCTGGGCAGTAGAGGGATAGATCAGATGGGGACAAAACAGAAACAACACAAATAAGTAAATTTACTTATGATGGAAAGTGATGAAAATGCTGTGAGGAAAGAAAAAAAAAAGGCAGGGTAAAGTGATGGAAAGTACCATGAATGAGGACGTTGAAGTCTAATAAAAATATTGATGACCTGGTAGACATGGGTGGTGGTTTGAGATTTTGGAAACTATCTTTTGATTGATTTGCATCAGTGAGGCAGAGATGGGTGTCATCAGATGAGAGTGAAGTTTGGGAAGAAAATGGAAAACTGAAATCATCCATAGTGATGGGATGCCAAAATTAAAAGAACAGGGATTGGAGACTGTGAATACACTCTAGTATACACTCAAGAAGGGCAAGACAGGACTGGTTACTGAAAAACATTAAATTTTTAATGGTAAGATTTAGATAGATTTGGGGCACCTGGGTGGCACAGCGGTTGGGCATCAGCCTTCGGTTCAGGGCGTGATCCCAGCGTTATGGGATCGAGCCCCACATCAGACTCCTCTGCTATGAGCCTGCTTCTTCCTCTCCCACTCCCCCTGCTTGTGTTCCCTCTCTCGCTGGCTGTCTCTTTCTCTGTCAAATAAATAAATAAAATCTTAAAAAAAAAAGATTTAGATAGATTTTTATTGTTGTTGTAATTGTAGTTTAATGTTAAATGTTAAGCTCCTTTTCTTTTTTTTTGAAAGCATGAGGAACCTGCATCATTTGTTTTTGTATTACTACAAAATCAATCATCAGAGGCTTTCAAGAATGTCAGGAAGCATGACTAAAAATTGGCAATTCTAAGACAAAGGGGGCATGTCAAGATTTTAAAAATATTAATTAGATTGATGTAAATGAGTTATAGAAAAAATGATGATGTGTCAGTACTATTTTTACTCCCTTTATTTGTGAATAGGTTAACTTTTTAAATAACAAGTTGCCAAAATACTTAAATGTTTATTACTTTCTGAGTTTCCTTTTAAGCACTGTACAGACATACCTGGAACATGTCAGAGCTTTGGTTTCAGGCACCACAATAAAGCATGCATTGTAATAAAGTTAGTCAAATGAATCTTTTTGTTTCCCAGTGCATATAAAAGTAGTGGGTAAGCTGTACCATAGTCTTAAGTGCGTAGTAGCATTATGTCCAAAAGCCAGAGTACATACCTTAGTTAAAAAATACTTCGTTGATAATAAATGCTAACCATTATCTGAGTGAAGTTTGCTGCATTGATTGATTCTTCCTTTCACCAACAATATCTTGCAGCATGTGATCCTGCTTGATAGCATTTTATGCACAGTAGAACATCTTTCAAAATTGGAGTAGTCATCTCAAACCTTGCCACTGCTTTATTAAATTTATGCAATATTACAAATCCTTTGTTATCATTTCAACTATCTTCACAGCATCTTCACCAGGAGTAGAGTGCATGTCAAGAAACCACTTTCTTTGCTCATCCAGAGGATGCATTAAAGTTTTATTATGAGGTTATGGCAATTCAGTCCCATCACCAGGCTTCACTTCTAGTTCTTTTGCTAATTCCACTATATCTGCTGTGACTTCCTCCACTGAAGTCTTGACCCCTCAAAGTCATCCGTGAGGGTTGGAATCAGCATCTTCCAAACTCCTGTTAAATGTTGATATTTTGACCTCTACCCATGAGTCACAGCTTTTTAAAGTTTATTTAAATTCAATTTAATTAACATACAGTGTATTATTAGTTTCAGAGGTAGAATTTAGTGATTCATCAGTTGNCCTGTTAAATGTTGATATTTTGACCTCTACTCATGAGTCACAGCTTTTTAAAGTTTCTTTAAATTCAATTTAATTAACATACAGTGTATTATTAGTTTCAGAGGTAGAATTTAGTGATTCATCAGTTGCATATAACATCCAGTGCTCATTACATCAAGTGCCCCTTAATGCCCATCACCCAGTTAGTTACCCTATCCCCCTACCCACCTCCCCTCCAGCAACCCTCAGTTTGTTTCCTATAGTTAGAGTTTCTCATGGTTTTTCTCCCTCTCTGTTTTCATCTTATTTCATCTTATTTTCCTTCCCTTTCCTTTGTTCATCTGCTTTGTTTCTTAAATTCCACATATGGGTGAAATCATATGATATTTGCTTTTCTCTGATGGACTTATTTCACTTAGTGTAATACCCCCTAGTTCCATCCACTTTGTTGCAAATGGCAAGATTTCATCCTTTTTGATGGCTGAGTAATATTCCTGTGTGTGTGTGTGTGTGTGTGTGTGTGTGTGTGTGTGTGTGTATACACCACATCTTCTTTATCCAGTCATCTGTCGATGGACATCTGGGCTTTTTCCATATTTTTGTGACTGTAAATAATGCTAGTATAAACATTGGGNTGTGATTGTAAATAATGCTAGTATAAACATTGGGGTGCATGTGTCCCTTCAAATCACTATGTTTGTATCCTTTGGATAAATACCTAATGGTGCAATTGCTGGGTCATAAGGTAGCTCTATTTTTAACTTTTTGAGGAACCTCCATACTGTCTTCCAGAGTGGCTGCACCAGTTTGCATTCCTACTAACAGTGTAAGAGGTTCCCCTTTCTTTACATCCACACCAACATCTGTTACTTCCTAAGTTGTTAATTTTAGCCACAGATGTTTTTAATGATATTTAGAATAATGAATCCTTTCCAGAAGTTTTCCAATTTACTTTGTCAGANAAGTGTAAGAGGTTCCCCTTTCTTTACATCCACACCAACATCTGTGACTTCCTAAGTTGTTAAAGCCACAGATGTTTTTAATGATATTTAGAATAATGAATCCTTTCCAGAAGTTTTCCAATTTACTTTGTCAGAATCCATCAAGGGAATCACTATCTATGGCAGCAAGAGCCTTAACAAATGCATTTCTTAAGTAATAAGACTTGAAAGTTGAAATTCCTCCTCAATCCATGGGTTACAGAATGGGTGTTGTGTTAGCAGACATGAAAAACAACATTAGTCTTGTTGTGTATCTCCATCAGAACTCTTGGATGACCAGGTGCATTGTCAATGAACAGTAATGTTTTACAAGGAATCTCCCCCCTCCAAACAATAGGTCTCAACAGTGGACTTAAAAGATTCAGTAAACCGTGTTGTAAAAGGATGTGCTGTCATGCAGACATTATTGTTCCATTTCTAGAGCACAGACACAGTAGATATAGCATAATTCTTAAGGGCCCTAGGATTTCCAGAATTGTCAATGAGCATTGGTTTCACCTTAAAGTCACTAGCTGCATTTGCCCCTAATAAGGGAGGTAGCCTGTCCTTTAAGGCTATGAAGCCAGGCATTGACTTCTGTTTTCTAGATAAGAAAATCTTAAATGACATCTTCTTCCAATAGGAGGCTGTTTGGTTTACATTGAGAATTTGCCATTTAGTGTAGCCACCTCCATTAATTATCTTAGCTAGAGCTTCTGGATAACTTGCTGCAGTTTCTGTATCAGCACTTGCTGCTTCACTTCGGACTTTTATGTTCTGGAGACAGCTTCTTTCCTTAAACATCATGAACCAACTTCTGCTAACTTCAAACGTTTTTTTCTGCAGTTTCCTCACATCCTTAGAATTCATAGCACTGTAGAGAGTTAGGGCCTTACTCTGGATTAGGCTTCAGTTTAAGGGAATGTTGTGGTTGGTTTGATCTTCTATCCAGAAGACCAAAATGTTCTCCATATCAGCAATTAGGCTGTTTTTGCTTTCTTATCATCCTCTTATCATCATCACTGAATAGCACTTCTGTTTCTTTCAAGGACTTTTCCTTTGTTTTAAAAACTTGCCTAACTGGCACAAGAGGCTTAGCTTTCAGTCTGTTTTGGCTTTCAACATGCCTTCCTTACTAAGCTTAATCATTTCCAGCTTTTGATTTAAAGTGAGAGACATATGACTCTTCCTTCCACTTAAAGACTTAGTGGCCATTGTAGAGTTACTAATAAGACTGATTTCAATATTTTTTTGTCTTAGGGCATAGGGAGTTTTGAGGACAGGGAGAGAGATGGGGAAATAGCTGGTCAGTGGAGCAGTCAGGACACACACAATATTTATTAAGTTTGCCATCTAATATGGGCACTATTCGTGGTGCCCCAAAACATTTACTATAGTAATATTAAAGATCAGTGATTACAGATCCCCATAGCAAACTAATAGTAAAAAAGTTGGAAGTACTGTGTGAATTACCAAAATGGGATTCAGACACAAAGTGAACAAATTCTATTGGGAAAATTGCACTGATAGATAATACAGGAAAATGGTGGCAAAGACTCTAGGCTCCCCTTACCCCACCAGCAGAACTAGATAACTGTCAAAGCATCATAAATACTTCAGAGATTGACCTAAAAACTGACAGAACAAACTCCACAACTAAAGGGAGAGAAGAGGCCAACATCAAAGATGGAGCAAGAGACATAACTGACTTTTGTAAAACACAGAAGAAGGCAGAGACTTAGACAAAATGCCAGTATGGAGGAATTTATCCCAAATGCAAGAACAAGAAAGGTCACATTAAGATCTAAGTAAAACAGGTATAAGTAACATGCCTAATGGGGAATTTAAAGCAACAATCATAAGCATAGTCACTGGGCTTGAGAAAAGAATAGAAGACACAGTGAGACCCTTACCACCCTTACCAGATAAAAGAGTTAAAAGAGTCAATCAGAGATGAAGAATGCAATAAATGAAATTGGAAACAGGCTTGATACAGTGAACAGCAAGCTGGAAGAAGCAGAGGAATGGATTAATGACCTAGAAGACAAAGTAATGGAAAGCAAAGAAATTGAAAAAAAGAGAGAAAAAAAAGAAGAAAAAGAGAAAGAAGAATTATACAACATGAGAAAAGACTTGGTGAACTCAATGATTCCAACAAATTTAATAGCATTCATATTATAGGAGTCCCAGAGGAAGAAGAGAGAAAAGGGAATAGAAAGTTTATTTCAAGAAATAAGAGCAGAAAACTTCCCTAATCTGGGGAAGGAAACAGACATCCAGATCCAGGAGGCACACAAAGTCTCATCATAATCAACAAAAGCAGACCAACACCAAGACATATTGTAATTAAATTTGGAAAATATAGTGATAAAGAAAGAATCTTAAAAGCAGCAAGACAAAAGAAGTCCTTAACTTACAAGGAAAAACCCATAAGGCTAGCTGGAGACTTTCCAGCAGAAACTTGGCAAGCCAGAAGGGAGGGCCATTTTATATTCAAAGTGCTGAATGGGAAAAATCTGCAGCCAAGAATACTCCATCAAGCAAGGCTATCATTCAGAATAGAAGAAGAGATAAAGTGTTTCCGAGACTTACAGAAACTAAAGGAGCCTGTGACCACTAATCCAGATGTACAAGAAATATTAAATGGGACTCTGAGTGGGAAGGAGAAACCAAAAGTGACAGTATAAAGTCAGGAGACACAAAAGCAGTAAAAATGAGTATTTCTTTAAAAATCAGTCAAGAAACTCACACACACAAAGGGATGCCTGGGTGGCTCAGTCAGTTAATAGGCTGCCTTTGGCTTAGGTCATGATCTCAGGGTCCTGGGATCAAGCCCTGCGTGGGGCTCCCTGCCCAGCAGGAAGTCTGCTTCTCCCTCTTTCTCTCGGTGTTCTCTCTCTCTCTCTCTC
>NC_048224.1:116094184-116118769 GCF_002007445.2 Ailuropoda melanoleuca
CTCACATCCTTAGAATTCATAGCACTGTAGAGAGTTAGGGCCTTACTCTGGATTAGGCTTCAGTTTAAGGGAATGTTGTGGTTGGTTTGATCTTCTATCCAGAAGACCAAAATGTTCTCCATATCAGCAATTAGGCTGTTTTTGCTTTCTTATCATCCTCTTATCATCATCACTGAATAGCACTTCTGTTTCTTTCAAGGACTTTTCCTTTGTTTTAAAAACTTGCCTAACTGGCACAAGAGGCTTAGCTTTCAGTCTGTTTTGGCTTTCAACATGCCTTCCTTACTAAGCTTAATCATTTCCAGCTTTTGATTTAAAGTGAGAGACATATGACTCTTCCTTCCACTTAAAGACTTAGTGGCCATTGTAGAGTTACTAATAAGACTGATTTCAATATTTTTTTGTCTTAGGGCATAGGGAGTTTTGAGGACAGGGAGAGAGATGGGGAAATAGCTGGTCAGTGGAGCAGTCAGGACACACACAATATTTATTAAGTTTGCCATCTAATATGGGCACTATTCGTGGTGCCCCAAAACATTTACTATAGTAATATTAAAGATCAGTGATTACAGATCCCCATAGCAAACTAATAGTAAAAAAGTTGGAAGTACTGTGTGAATTACCAAAATGGGATTCAGACACAAAGTGAACAAATTCTATTGGGAAAATTGCACTGATAGATAATACAGGAAAATGGTGGCAAAGACTCTAGGCTCCCCTTACCCCACCAGCAGAACTAGATAACTGTCAAAGCATCATAAATACTTCAGAGATTGACCTAAAAACTGACAGAACAAACTCCACAACTAAAGGGAGAGAAGAGGCCAACATCAAAGATGGAGCAAGAGACATAACTGACTTTTGTAAAACACAGAAGAAGGCAGAGACTTAGACAAAATGCCAGTATGGAGGAATTTATCCCAAATGCAAGAACAAGAAAGGTCACATTAAGATCTAAGTAAAACAGGTATAAGTAACATGCCTAATGGGGAATTTAAAGCAACAATCATAAGCATAGTCACTGGGCTTGAGAAAAGAATAGAAGACACAGTGAGACCCTTACCACCCTTACCAGATAAAAGAGTTAAAAGAGTCAATCAGAGATGAAGAATGCAATAAATGAAATTGGAAACAGGCTTGATACAGTGAACAGCAAGCTGGAAGAAGCAGAGGAATGGATTAATGACCTAGAAGACAAAGTAATGGAAAGCAAAGAAATTGAAAAAAAGAGAGAAAAAAAAGAAGAAAAAGAGAAAGAAGAATTATACAACATGAGAAAAGACTTGGTGAACTCAATGATTCCAACAAATTTAATAGCATTCATATTATAGGAGTCCCAGAGGAAGAAGAGAGAAAAGGGAATAGAAAGTTTATTTCAAGAAATAAGAGCAGAAAACTTCCCTAATCTGGGGAAGGAAACAGACATCCAGATCCAGGAGGCACACAAAGTCTCATCATAATCAACAAAAGCAGACCAACACCAAGACATATTGTAATTAAATTTGGAAAATATAGTGATAAAGAAAGAATCTTAAAAGCAGCAAGACAAAAGAAGTCCTTAACTTACAAGGAAAAACCCATAAGGCTAGCTGGAGACTTTCCAGCAGAAACTTGGCAAGCCAGAAGGGAGGGCCATTTTATATTCAAAGTGCTGAATGGGAAAAATCTGCAGCCAAGAATACTCCATCAAGCAAGGCTATCATTCAGAATAGAAGAAGAGATAAAGTGTTTCCGAGACTTACAGAAACTAAAGGAGCCTGTGACCACTAATCCAGATGTACAAGAAATATTAAATGGGACTCTGAGTGGGAAGGAGAAACCAAAAGTGACAGTATAAAGTCAGGAGACACAAAAGCAGTAAAAATGAGTATTTCTTTAAAAATCAGTCAAGAAACTCACACACACAAAGGGATGCCTGGGTGGCTCAGTCAGTTAATAGGCTGCCTTTGGCTTAGGTCATGATCTCAGGGTCCTGGGATCAAGCCCTGCGTGGGGCTCCCTGCCCAGCAGGAAGTCTGCTTCTCCCTCTTTCTCTCGGTGTTCTCTCTCTCTCTCTCTCTCACTCTTGCTTTCTTTCAGATAAATAAATAAAATCTTTAAAAAAAAAAAAGGACGTAAGATATAATGACATATACCAAAAGCGGGGGAGGAGAGAAGAAAAAAATGAGTTCAAACTTGAACAGCCATCAACTTAATATAGACTGCCATTTGCAGAAGAGGTCACATACAAAACAATGGTTCTGAATGACACACTGGATCAGATGTATTTAACAGATATATTCAGAATGTTCCATCCTGAGACAGCAGAATACACATTCTTTTCAAGTGCACATGAAATATTCTCGAGAATAGATCAAATATTTCTGATTGGGTCACAAATACAAAATACAGTTACAAAAATATTCAATTCTTCCATGCACCTTTTGTGACCCCAAGGCTATGAAACCAGAAGTCCACAACAAGAAAAAAATCTGGAAAGACCACAAATACATGTAGGTTTAAACAACATGCCACTAAACAATGATTGGGTCAACCAGGAAATCAGAGAAGAAATAAAAAAATATATGGATACAAGTAAAATGAAAACACAGTGGTCTAAAATCTTTGGAATGCAGCAAAAGCAGTCCTAAGAGAGAAATATATGGCAATACAGGTCTACCTCAAGAAGCAAGAAAAATCTCAATCTAACCTTACACCTAAAGGAGCTAGAAGAAGAACAACAAATGGAGCCTAAAGCCAATAGAAGGAAAGAAACAATAAAGATTAGAGAGGAAATAAATGGTATAGAAACTAAAAAAGCAATAGGACAGATCAATGAAACCAGGAACTGATTATTTGAAAAAATTAATAAAATTGATAAAGCCCAACAAGACTTCTGAAAAAGAAAAGAGAAAGGACCCAAATAAATAAAATCACAATGAGAGAGGAGAAATAACACCCAACACCACAGGAATAAACACTATTGTGAGAATATTATGAAAAACAATCCGCCAACCAGTTACACAACCTGGAAGAAATGGGTAAATTCCTAGACATATATAAATTACCAAAACTGAAACAGGAAGAAATAGAAAAGTTGAGCAGACTTACAACCAGCAAATAAATTGAATCAATAACCAAATAACTCCCAACCAAGGATCAGATGGCTTCATAGGTGAATTCTACCAAACATTTAAAGAAGAGTTAATACTTATTCTTCTCAACCTACTCCAAAAAATAGAAAAGGAAGGAAAACTTCTAGATTCATTCTATGGGGCCAGCATTATCCTGGTACCCAAACCAGATAAAGACACCACTAATAAAAGAGAACTACAGGCTAATATCCCTGATGAACATAGATGCAAAAATTCTCAATAAAATACTAGCAAAGGAAATCTAACAATACGTTAAAAAAACCACTCACCACAATCAAGTAGGATTTCTTCCTGGTTTGCAAGGGTGGTTCAGTATTTGCAAATCATCCAGATGTTAAGAATCATAGGATCCTTTCAATAGATGCAGAAAAAGCATTTAACAAAGCACAACATCCATTCATGATAAAAACCTTCAACAAAGTCAGGTTAGAGGGAACATACCTCAACATAATAAAATTGCTTATATAATAATAATGATTAAATAATAATAAATATAAAAAAACCCACAATTTTTTTTTTTAATCCTCAGTGGGGAAAAGCAGAGCTTTTCCTGGTATGGTCAGGAACAAGAGAGGGATGGATGTCCATTATCACCACTGTCATTTAACAGTACTTGAAATCCTGGTCACAGCAACCAGAAAATGAAAAGAAATAAAAAATATCCGAATGAGCAAGAAAGAAGTANTGATTAAATAATAATAAATATAAAAAAACCCACAATTTTTTTTTTTAATCCTCAGTGGGGAAAAGCAGAGCTTTTCCTGATATGGTCAGGAACAAGAGAGGGATGGATGTCCATTATCACCACTGTCATTTAACAGTACTTGAAATCCTAGTCACAGCAACCAGAAAATGAAAAGAAATAAAAAATATCCGAATGAGCAAGAAAGAAGGAAAACTTTCATTATTTGCAGATGACATGATACTATACATAGAAAAGCCAAAAAAAAAAAATAGAACTGATAAATTCATTTAAGTTGCAGGATACAAAATCAACATACAGAAATCTGTTGCATTTCTATACACCAATAATGAAGCAGCATAAAGAGAAATTAAGGAATCAGTCCCATTTACAGCTGCACCAAAAACTGTAAGGTACCTAGGATAAACCTAACCAAGGAGGAGAGAGACCTATACTCTGAAACCTATAAAACACTGATGAAAGAAATTGAAGATGACACAAAGAAATGGAAAGACATTTCATGCTCTGGATTGGAAGAACAAATACTGTTAAAATATCTCTACTACCTAATGCAATCTACACATTTAATTCAATCCCTATCAAAATACCATTAATATTTTTACAGGACTGGAACAAATAATCCTAAAATTTGTATGGTTCCACAAAAGACTCCAAATAGCCGAAGCAATCTTGAAAAAAGAAAAACAAACCTGGAGGCATCACAATTCCAGACTTCAAGTCATATTACAAAGCTGTAATAATCAAAACAGTAAGGTACTCCCATAAAAATAGACACATAGATCAATGGAAGAGAATAGAGAGCCCAGAACAGAACCCACAACTATATGACCAATTAATATTATTGACAAAGCAGGAAAGTATCCAATGGGGAAAAAGACAGTCTTTTCAACAAATGGTGCTGGGAAAACTGGACAGCAACATGAAAAAGAATGAATCTGGACCACTTTCTTGCACCATACATAAAAAAATTCAAAATGGATTAAAGATCTAAATGTGAGACCTGAAATCATAAAAGTCCTTGAAGAGAAAAGAGGCAGTAACTTCTTTCTGGATTTGTCTCCTGAGGCACGGGAAGCAAAATAAAAAATAAACTGTCGTGACTACATCAAAATAAAAAGCTTCTGCACAGTGCAGGAAATAACAAAACTAGAGGCAACATAGGGAAAGGGAGAAGATATTTGCAAATGACATATATGATAAGGGGTTTGTATCCAAAATATATAAAGAACTTAAAAATTGAACACCCAAAAAGTGAATGATCTGATTAAAAATGGGCTGAAGACATGAATAGACATTTTTCCATAGAAGACACACAGATAACTAACAGATGCATGAAAAGATGCTCAACATATCATCAGGGAAATGCAAACCAAAACAACAATGAAATACTACCTTACACCAGTCAGAATGGCTAAAATCAACAACACAGGAAACAACAGGCATTGGCAAGGATGTGGAAAAAGGGGAACTCTGGCACTGTTGGTGGGAACGCAAATTGGTGAAGCCACTCTGGCAAACAGTGTGGAAGTACTTCAAGAAGTTAAAAATAGAACTACCGTATGATCCAGCAAAGACACCACTAGGTATTTACTTAAAGTATACAAAAATACTAATTCAAAGGGATACATGCACCCCAGTGTTTATAGCAGCATTATCTACAATAGCCAAATAATGGAAATAGCCCATGGGTCCATCAATTGATGAGTGGATAAAGAAGAAGTAATAGATCTGTACAATGGAATAATACTCGGCCAGAAAGAAGAATGAAATCTTGCCATTTGCAAGGACATTTCAAGGACATGGATGGAGCTAAAGAGTATTATGCTAAGTGAAAGAAGTCAGTCAGAGAAAGACAAATACTGTTTGATTCCACTCGTATGTGGAATTTAAGAAACAAATGAGCAAAAGCAAAAAAGAGAGAGAGAGGCAAACCAAGAAACAGATTCTTAACTACAGAGAACAAACTTAGAGTTACCAGAGAAGGCGGGGGGGGGGCGGTAAATAGGTGATGGGGGTTAAGGAGTGTTGTAATGATCACAGGTGATGTTGAATCACTGTATTGTACTAATATTGCACAGTATGTTAACTAACTGGAATTAAATTAAAACATAAATAAAAACCAAAAATGGTGCTGATGAACCTGCATGAGAGAGTTGCCATAAACCTTCAATTTGTAAAAAAAACTCAATATCTGTGAAGTGCAATAAATGGGGTATGTTATGCTTGTACTTAGTAAGATTTTGTATTTTGTTGTGTTAATATATGTATTTGAAGCTTATTTTAGACTTTTTATGAGTTTAGAGTACTTCAGATGTATATTCTTTTTAAGTTTTTAAGGCAATCACTTATAAATCTAAACATAATTGATTTAATTAAAGATTTGCATTCTCCATCAGTATTCAGAGCTTCTAAGTAAATAAAAGCAAATTATTTTTCCATACATTTCATTTTTCTAAGAACTCATTTTTGTGATGTTTTACCATGAAAGAATTTTAGCGAGAGGCAGCACTTCCAGCTTGTGTAAATTTCTAAACTCTATTATGTTGGTGGCCCATTTTACTTTATATAACTTGATAAATACTCAAATATATAAAATAGAATTTTTAATGAAATTTTAAACAGAGAAAACATTTCATTTCTTCAAATGAAGGGTGGATTCAAGTACTTAGCTATAATAGAACATGTGGAAGTGTTCTTTTTGACACTCTTTTAGCTTTGATCTGTGGAGAGAATTTTTTTTCTTTTGTAATTTAATTGCAATAGAACCCGCTGTTTTCAATGATGTAGAGTGTCAAAATGGAAAAAGAACAATTGTTTTGAAAGTGGACTCAAAAGCCTGGTAACTTTCAACCATAGAAACAAAAAACATCTCACTCCCNTTCAAATGAAGGGTGGATTCAAGTACTTAGCTATAATAGAACATGTGGAAGTGTTCTTTTTGACACTCTTTTAGCTTTGATCTGTGGAGAGAATTTTTTTTCTTTTGTAATTTAATTGCAATAGAACCCACTGTTTTCAATGATGTAGAGTGTCAAAATGGAAAAAGAACAATTGTTTTGAAAGTGGACGCAAAAGCCTGGTAACTTTCAACCATAGAAATAAAAAACATCTCACTCCCTAGGAATTCTGTTTGCTCAATTTTAAACACGAACTTTCTCCTGTGGCAGTAGATGATTTTCTACAAATTAGGAAAATTTAATAACCTAGTTGGTTATTCCTGCCTTCATTATGAGGCAATTGTTATAGTTATCCACTGCTGCTGCTTTTACTGATGTGTTTCAAAAACCTTTGTCCTTCTTCTGAAACAAGGCTCTCTCTACTTTGTTTCCTTTATTCTCTTGGCCTTTAGATCTTAACACTGTCCACTCATCCCTGATTGACAGATATCAGAGGCTCTGTCAAGGCTGCTGGTCCCTAAGGCCATCAAGCTGTCATTCAACCTCCCAGTGTCATGACTAAATCCCCCAAAAAGTTCTCCATTTCTGTTAGCTTAGCTGGAGAACATATTGTCCTTCTGTAGTACTTGGATCTTTTATTCTGTAAGTGGCTTTATCTTTAATATAATCCAAATGTGTTTTAATAAAAATAGCTTCAATATAGATTTTGTTTTAAAATTTTCTTACCAAAATTTACATGTTGATCAAAGCTAAAATATAACAAGTAGCAAGTTTATTAGGAAAATAAGCATAATTTTAAGATTAGTTGGTTTGCACTATAATTCTTTATTATGTTGGTCTTTGACGTTCCCCAGGATTATATAGTGTGCCTAGATAAAATAGAACATATAGATGCTAATGATTTTTTTAGATAAAATGTGTTATATGTAAATATTCATGAATAGATGAATGAGGATGACTAATTACTATACTTTCTCAAATGTGTTTCTAAAAATAAATAAAATTTGGGGTGCTCATCAAAATTATAAAATTCATTGATGGATCTCAGTTGGATATTGGTTATCTCTGTGGTACCTTCAATAGGTGAACAAAAATATTACTCAGTGTTAGAGGTTCAAGTGAGTTTTGTTGTCCAAATTATAGTGCTTCCATTTGCTATAAATGCAAAGAAAATAGGTTGATTTTCTTTTGGAAATTAACCTATAATTTAAGTATCCATGGGAAAATACCCTATAACTGCTAGTATAAGACTTTTCTGATAAATGTTTCTGTAGAATGAGGCATAAGCCTGAAAGTCTAAAATATTTAATTCAAAGAATAATAACCAAGCACTTCCGTGCAAGGCATTCTTGATCCAATGCTTGGGTTACATCCAGAAACAGAATGAAGGTCCTGACTTCTTTGGGGAGTTTTGTTTTGTTTTTTAAATTTTAAATGAGCCTTGATCTGCTCTCTTTTCTAAAATGGATTCAATCTTTGGCCCAAATTTTTTATTTATACCCAGCAAATAGCCTCAAAGAGAAGGAATTAGAACATGGCCTGTTAGGTGGAGGACAGTCAGAGTAAAGTATTAGCAAAAGACCCTGCCTGAACTTCTTACCAATAAGTGCAGCAGAAGATTAAAACCATAAAATTTTATTATCTGTGCTTTTCCTTAATTAATTTTTTAAACAATATTCAAAGCTTCCTAAGCACTAGAGAAAAAAATTCAAATTATATTTTTTAAGTATTGTGAATATCGGGATGGGTCACATGATATTTTCAGGATCTTAATATAGTATGGATTCATGTACAAACACTAAAAGTGGAAATATCGTTTTATAAGGAGGTTGACATATTTGCATAGGACTGAGAAATCTGATATTTTAATTAGAGATTAATTAATTTTGAAATTTTAACTTATTTGATATAAAATCTCATGGTTTAAATCAGGGGATGTTTTCAATAGAATTTTACGAGAGTATTTAAGAAGAAGAAAAATATCTTAATTGTTGACTATTTGACAGCCAGAAAGTGGGGGGAAATGAAAATGTATCCTGGACTAGTAAATGTTTCATCTGCCTCATCTAACTTCTGAGGTCCTCTTCTCTCTTCAGCTGAGACCACTGATAACCCTACACCGATCTTCTTGGTCATCATTAGGACCAGTGTTGAAAAAAGAAGTATATATTTAAAACAATTCCATGAGTCACACATTGTCGAACTTGCTCTGATACTGTGGTCCATTAGACTGTAAGCCTTCTGACAGCAAGTACAGGTTTAATTATTATTTTATTTTTAAAATATTTTATGTATTCATTCAATTATTTATTGATTTATTTATTGAGAATGAGAGAGAGAAAGAGAGAGAGAGCACAAGTGGGAAGAGGAGCAGAGGGAGAGGGAGAGAGAGAATCTTAAACAGACTCCATGCTCAGTGCAGAGTCCAACCCAGGGCTCGATCCCACAACCCTGAGCTCTCAACCTAAGCCAAAATCAAGAGTTGGATGCTTAACCAACTGAGCCATCCAGGACCCCTCAGGTTTTTATTATTTATTACCTTTACCTGAACAGTTTCATAGTCTGTCATATGGTAGACATTGACAATATTTTGATGGATGAATAATCTACTCTTGTTCTGTCATTTCCTGCCATTACTCAAGAGGGAATAGTGATAAATAGAGCAAAACTGAAAGCTACCTACTGTGTCATGGTATTAGAAACTGGAGTTTTGAGGTTAAAGCATGCCAGTGTCTGTTTCTATCATGATTCTCTGAGTCTCTGCATTTGTTGTTTGGTGCTCATCTAAAGACAGAAATTGTCAGAATAAATAAAAAAAATCACGACTCAACTGTATGTTGCTTACGAAAATCTCAATTCAAGTCAAACAGCATGAATAGTTGAAATAAAACAATGAAAACATGTATACCATGAGAATATTAATTTAAAAATAGGAAAGCAAGAGTGGCTATATTAATATCTGATAGAGTACATTTCAAAGCAAGATAATTGTAAATACAGTGGAATGCTTTCTAGTTTCAACTGCATCTTTCTCCTGAAATAAAATCATACTTTCTATCCCTTTGTCCACCTTGAGAACATTTATGTTTTCATTGTCACAAGATCCCATGTCCCCAGTGTTTTTTTTTGAAGATAATGCTGGCATTCCTCTGAAGACATACAAATTTCCCCTCTGATTTTTTCCATTTGTATACCATCGTTATAGACTTGTCTTTATTTCTGTGAACTTAAAAGCATATATCTACTTTTTATACTGTATTGACAATAGTTCAGGGTGGAATTATAATCTGTGTGCCACTAACAGTCATTATAGTATCACAACTGATAAATATTTACTTAATCACTTAATAGCTAGATATATTATTGAAGTAAAGAAACATTCATTGTTCTGGTAAAAGAGCTTGTATGCATAGAAATCAAACCCATACTTACGCAATCTTGGTTTCTATTTTGTTGAGGTCATCTGTTATTTTAAGCTACCCTATATGTTTTGCATACTTTCTCTACATCTTGATAATTTTCCACATGATGAGTCTTATCTTCTCAAACAGAACTGGAGAGACTATATTCACAGGATCCCTTTCAAATAGAACATGTGCATTTAATCAAAGTTACTACAATGAAGTGCAACCAAGCATTCTTAGTTATAGAAATAATCAACACTTAAAAGAAAATCAGTCTTGGGGCGCCTGGGTGGCACAGCGGTTAAGCATCTGCCTTCGGCTCAGGGAGTGATCCCGGCATTATGGGATCGAGCCCCACATCAGGCTCCTCCACTATGAGCCTGCTTCTTCCTCTCCCACTCCCCCTGCTTGTGTTCCCTCTCTCGCTGGCTGTCTCTATCTCTGTCAAATAAATAAATAAAATCTTAAAAAAAAAAAAAGAAAAGAAAATCAGTCTTTTGGCAACCACTGTGATAGAGTGTCCTGTGGCAGTGATAGAATTTCTGATGCCAATTATTGAATACCATAGGAGCCAACTGATAATGACAATCAGGTTTAGAAACAGAAATCACTGTGCCATGAGGGGCATTGCTGCTGCTTCTCTGGCTTGCTGACCTTACCAGAGATTCTGGAAGCTGCCAAACATCCTTTAATGAATTTTGTTCCTGCTTAAGTAACTCTGAGAGGATGGCATTGTTTGCAGTCAGGAGACCTGAACACTCATCACTCTGATGTTAACAGTGTGTGTTTATTCATAGTTATTTTTGATGGTAAAGATAATGAACTATGAACTTTCACAGAAATCGTCCATTTTTAGCCCATACACTGCAATAGGAAAGTCAGCCTACCTGAGACAATCTGCTTTTGGTGGGAGGTACTGTATGATTCTCTCATGACTCATAGATTTGCTTTGGGTACAAAGTTTGCATCAAAGAATTTGCCAGCAGCTCAGGCAGAGAGAGGTGACTACATGTAGTTCACTTTCTAGAAAAATTCATCTGTCTTAGACTAAACATAAAGATAGATTTCTGCTAAGAGTGTGAAGATGTAATGTTAATGTTCTGTGTCAGTCTGGAAGTTTGAGTAGTGTGTGCTCAGGTGAGGTTTGCTCCTGTTTCTAAGATTTGTGACAAACGCACATTGAAGATTGCATTTCTTGCCAGCTGGGACGCCATAAGCAGCTATAGATTTATAAGTGCAATTGAAGTAGAAAAATAAAGCAAATAGAACAAGTATTTGTCTTTATTTAATAAATAAAAATTAAAATTCATAAACATACATCTTAGTGACATGAGTACTGGCTACATATTTTATTTCTGTATTAATAGCTTTTTTTGTAACTCTCTGCTATCCGAATTTTGCATCAGCTCAGTTTAGCAAATACTGATTGGAAAAATCCTAAACATTACAAAGAACATAGTGAACTATGTATGCTGTGAATGTAAAGATGAAAAAGACGGTTGGGAAACAAAAGGAAAGAATGAGAGAACTAATATTTTGTTATGTACTTGGTGCTATGGACTCTGCAGAAATCTTCACCCATGTTAACAAACTTACTGCTCATAGTAGTCTTTTAAATGAGTTTTCAGAAAAGCTCAATGATTTGTCTACAGTCTTATAAATAGTGGATTATGTTGTGGTTTAATGAAGGAACAGAAATTCAGTTTATGGTTAGTTGATTTCCAAAACTTAGTCCTTTTATTCTCGTAAGTAGTTTTTACTCTTGTTTATAACAATGGAGTGTATTATAGAGTATCACACGATTTTAATTAGATTTTGACATTTATGTAATATTAAAGTGCTATATATTAAATAGCAGCCTATGATGAGTATGTTATTAATAATACAAGCAGATATATATATATATTTGAAAATTAGTTCATATATCCAAGCAATGTTCTATTAAAGTACATAGACAATATTTGATATCCATCTGTATTTGTGGATATTTGCCATAATTCCATTGCTCTGAAATCCAGTAAATATGTTAGAAACTACTGTTTCACACTCTGAGATAAAATTATTAATTCAAGATAGAGCAACTGTCTGCATTGTTTTTATAACATCCTCCTCAGGAGAGTAGTTAACAATAGTAATAATTTATCTTAGTTGGAACAAAGATATTTGTGCTAAGATAAACTAGTGAAATTATGAGTTAACCAAAGTTTAACTGCAGTACTCCCCAGGAGTTGTATTTTGCTAAAATTGATGTGGATCTCCAAGAAGACCATATAAAATAATGTGCTCTCTGAAATTATACTACATAACATTTTCCTCCCATGATACATAAAAAAGACGAAAATTCAATGAAATATATTTTGGAAAATATTTTTACCTATTATTCTGACATTATTGGACAACTGGCTGATCAGTCACAGGGCAAATATTTGGGAGATCACTGCCATAATCCAGGGAGAGTTTATGAGGTTATTGCTAGAAAGGAACAGGAAGCCTAACACAGTGACGGGCTATAAAATGTAATTTAGAAGGACAACTGACACTACTTAGAGAGAGACAAAAACATTTATTTATATAAAAATAATAATAGCTATCATTTGTTGATAATTTACATGCTTCCCACTACTGTTAATATTTCCCGTGGTTGTCTTATTTAATCATTATCCTGTAACCCCATTTACAGATGAAATTTCTAAATCCATGTACATAGAATACTTCGAAGAAATGAGTTATGGGTGTAAGTAAAAGCCTTATTTTATAGCACTGTAATGTGTTCTATATAAATATACAGTCATTCAAAATACTTATGTATTAGCTTAAAAAATACTTAATTCATCCAATATAATGTAACTATGATCCTGTCTGGTTTGAAAAGCTCTTTAAATCCCTTACCGGTAAATTAATTCAGTTACTGAAGTATGGGGCAACTGGGTGGCTCAGTTGGCTGGGCATCTGACTCTTGATTTTGGCTCAGGTTGTGATCTTAGGGTTGTGGGATCAAGCTCTGTGTCGGGCTCTGTGCTGGGCATGGAGTCTGCTTGAGATTCTCTCTCTCTCCCTCTGTTCCTTCCCCCTCCCTCTCCTAAAAAAATAAATTAGAACATATTCAGCACCCCTGTTGACTCTTTTGTGCTTTCTTCCAGTCACTCAAGTCCCAGGGAAAACCTCTATTCTTCTAATGGCAAAGAATATTTTTGCCAAAGTTTGTATATTACAAAAATTAAATCATGTATTTTGGGCTCTTTGATATCTGAATTCTTTTCCTCAGTATTATATTTGCAAAATACAGCCAAGTTGTTTTGCATAGTTGTAGATCATTCATTCCTTTTGTTGTATACAATTCCACTGTATAAATATACCATAATTATTTATCATTATATTGCTGATGATTGGCATTTGGGGCTGTTATGAAGAGTGCTGCTAAGAAAATTATGACACATGTTTTGGGGAAGTATGTGTTTATATTAGAGAATAGAAAGCTAAGTCATAGAGTATGCCCATGTCCCATTGTAGTACATAGAGCTAATCATTCTGCAGAATTGAATGTACCAGTTCATATCCTTGGTACCATGCTCACCAGAACTTGCTGTCTTTGATATTTCTAATCTATTATTTGATATGTGATGGTAAAATGTTTGGGTTTAATTTCAATGTTTATAACAGCTAATGATATTGCCCAATTTTTTGATGCCTAGCAGTTACTTAGTTACAACTTACATAAAGCGTTTGTTCTTGTGTTTGGTCAAATTTTCTACTGGTTGTTTGTTTTTAATTATAGGTTTGAAAACATGTGATATTAACAAGTTAACCAGCAACACGGATTTGATAACAAATTTGTAAATATCTGGAATTTTGGAGCAACTCCATATTGCAAAATTATGTCTGATGTTAGAAAAAATATATTCCATAATCCAAAGAATGGGATTTGTCCTTTATAGGATGAAATTTGGATTGAAAGAATAATGAAAACTAAAAAAAAAGAAAAAAGAAAAAAGATATAGCGATATATATTACCAAGACCCTTCCACCATCTGAGATGAAATGGATCTGCCGACAATTTACACAATGCTCTATTATTATTGGAAATAAGATAAACTCTGGTTGAGTTAAAAAAAATAAGTCAATATGCAACTTACTGTTACTTGCAGCATTTATCTTGACACTCCATAAACATGATAAATGTGTATTGGTTCTAAATCAGGCAATGATTTAATCATTTTACTTTACTTTTATTTTTTTTTAAGTTTTTATTTTTTAGAGTAGTTTTTGGTTTACAGAAAAATTGAAAGTACAGAGATTCCCCTATATTGCTCAGACATATAAATAGCTCCCCTATTATGAAAATTCCCAACCACAGTGGCACATTTGTTACAGTTGATGAACTTACATTGACATCTCATTATCACCTAAATTCCATAGTTTTTACAAAGAGTTTGTTCTTGGTATAGTGTATTCTATGGGTTTAGACAGATGTACAATGACATGTATCCATCATGATAGCATTATATAGATAATTTTCACTGCCCTGAAAATCTTCATCCTTTTGTTAACTAAAGTAGTACTTAATTGCCTCTAGAATAAAGATGACCATTCATAAACTATTTAATCTGATCTAATCTGAAGTTTAAATATAATGCTTATATCTATTTAATCACCTTAAATATAACAGGTTGTAGGTGGAATTCACCTGCTACATAGTATTAATAAATCATTTAAAAGTGTGTGTATGTGTTATACACACACAAGTTATGCAGGTGTATACAAATATAGTATCTGATATTAAGTTTTAACATTACCTTCCAAAAGAAAAATTTCACCAAAAATCCTTTGCTTTTGGAATATAACAATTGATAGCTATATTATAGTTGGTCAGAAAGTATTCACTTACAATATAATAATTTAAAAACACAATCTAGTGTTGAAAAAATAGAGAAATTATATAAAATTCACTTGTCAAATTTAAACTTGTTTTCAAAATATGTTATTTTTTCTGCCTTATTTTTGTGCTTGGATTAAAATTATAAATGGCATATTTTTTTCCAGTGAAGGGAACACACACACAGAGGCAGGCATACACAATTGAACTACATCGTATGTTGACTTTCTCTTGCTAACATTGACATTTTATCAAGGTTGCTGTAACATTTATCTTAAGCTAACAAATGACTTCTAAGACTTTTTTTGCTTATAAAAATATTAAAATTAAACATGAAAGTGAAAAGACTTTCTTGTCCTCTCATATTTGTCTGGTAAAAATGAGACTGAAAGAATGTAGCTTGGAGGCATTAATATAAATCGAATAATTCAGAAAGTATGATTCCAACACAACTTTGCAAAAGATTTCAAGTTCTCACACATTCAGATAAGTTTATTCTCTTCTGTATTTAAACAATTTTTTTTTCAAAAATAATTATGGACTTTTTAAAATTTTAATTCCAGGGTACTTAACACACAGTGTTTTTAATTTGAAGTGTACAATATAGTGATTCAACAATTCCATGTATTAGTGTTCATCAAGATAAGTGTACTCTTAATCCTCTGAACCAAATTTACCCATCCACCCACCCACCTCCCCTCTGGTAACCATCTGTTTGTTCTCCATAGTTAAAAGAGTCTGTTTTTTGCTTTGTTTCTCTCTTTTTCCCCCCTTTGTTTATTTGTTTTTTAAATACCTCATATGAGTGAAATCATATGGTATTTGTCTTTCTTTGACTGGTTTATTTTGCTTAGCATTAATACTCTCTCAGTTCCATCCACATTGTTGTAAATGGCAAGATTTCATTCTTTGTTTTGAAACATTTTTGATGCATTTTAGTTTCTTCTGAAATTTGAGCATCTGTCAGTTTTTCTGCAGGTTAAATTAACAACAAATATAAAAATACAACAAGTACAAAAATAATTTTTACTATCTTTAGGCAGGGTTGAAATATGAACTATATTAGTAAATGACTAAATTTAGTAATATAAAATGACTAAATTTAGTAAATAAAAATGTAAGGTTTTTTTGTAGTTGTAACAACAAACAAGGACACGTAGTAGTTCTAGAAACTATGAATACTGTATCAGGGATACAATAAGAAAATAAAAATAAATGAAACTAATATTTATATCATGTTTCATAATGGGGGGCAGATAGCTTTGAAACTACTTTAGTAATAATGCTTTTCAGTTCCCCATATGTAGTTCAAAGCCTCTAAAAATACTATTTCATTTTGTTATCTTTAAACCTTATAAATAGTGCAATATAGTGGACTTGCAAAATTTAATTCATTCTATGATGCTGATGTGCCTGGAAAGCCCCAATGTGTGGATAGGACTGAAAAATAAGTTAATTCTGTTCTATAAGTTTCAAAAATTGGATGATACGTTACTTTTGGTAATCCTTTAAAACAATGTTTAGTACATATTAGATAAAATTGTGTGGTCACTTAGCATCTCTTCTCTCCTGTTACTTCTGTAATTTCATTGGCAAAGCCCTTGGGGCGTATCAGCTGTCTGTGGTGGCCATCTGACTGAATGTGCAAACTGGAATACTTTGACAGTAAAAGGAGTTGTTATTAATAATAATCACACCTAGACAGCAGGCATAACTGGGAACATGTCCAAAATACCTAGCTCGGCCTCTCTTCCATTCTTGGTGAATGCGAACTCTACATCCTACCAAATTTTCCATCTGACGCACTACAGTGGCCCACTACTGTTTGCTCAGCATTTTGACACAGCTATGTTAATGTGAGCTGTGTTGCTGGTGCGCTAGTTTTCAATTCTAACCCCTCGGGTTCTGAAAGACTCATGACTCCTTATACCTAAGCACATTGAGCTTTCCAAGGTTCTGTGGTGGTATCTGTGCACCAAATGATTGTATGGAAGCTTTCTAAGTATCCACTTCCTTGGTTCTTCCTTAGCAGACAGTCTCTATTTCTCCAGTCTCTGCCCTTACAGAATTTTGCATGATACGACACAAATCCTGCCTCTTTTGAGTTTTATGGAGAGAAGAAACAGGACTCACATTCAAACCTCATTCTCTCTCTCTCTCTTACTTTTTTTGTTCTCACCCCTCAAATATCACCAGGTCAGAAAAGGACTCAATCTCATTCTCAAAAACAGGCATAGTGACACATGTAGGTGATGCCTCCCCTCTACCCTGTGGGAGAATACTCTTATCTGTTCCTTTTTTTTTTTTTTTTAAAGATTTTATTTATTTGACAGAGATAGAGACAGCCAGCGAGAGAGGGAACACAAGCAGGGGGAGTGGGAGAGGAAGAAGCAGGCTCATAGCAGAGGAGCCTGATGTGGGGCTCGAACCCATAACGCCGGGATCACGCCCTGAGCCGAAGGCAGACGCTTAACCGCTGTGCCACCCAGGCGCCCCTTATCTGTTCCCTTTAGTTTCATTATTGACATACTAATGGGAATGGTGGTAAAAAAAACCAGAAAATACTCTCTCATGCATGATAACCTGATTAACATGGTTATCCTCCCCACTATATAATTTTTCATATAAGGACATAAACATGATCTATCTATCTATCTCTATATATACACATTAACTGTATACATCCCTTTATAATACATCTCAGTATTCCCATTCCTTCTATAATTTACCTTTATCTTAATCTCCTCTAATGAGGTGAAAAAATTAGGCAGTTGGGCAAAAAAGAAAAACACATTTATAATAAATAATCTTATATTAATAATCACAATTTTTAGTTTTTGCATAAACAAGAAAACATATAAAAATGCTATATTGGCCATATAGTATATGTTTTAACAAATTTCCATATTTTCTACAGTAAGTCCATTTTTTTCTGTAATAATTTTAAAAAGTCATCAACATAAATTATGAGTATTTTCCTAACATGTAAAATGAGTGTAATTTTATAATACACAAGATATTTTTCTAATATACAAAAGGGATATCATTTCCAAAATTTTACAAGTTACTGTTACCCACTGCATTATTTTAAGAGGAGATCCACATTCTAGTTGAATCAAATTTTTTAAAAAAATAACAGTCATAAAGTATTAACAGCTCTAGTTTTCAATCTTGCCAAGAAATTTTGTCCTTGGTGACAGTGGGCAGCTTACATTATATTGAAGGAATTTTATAACTTGGCTTGCAACATAAAGTGTGGTTTATAGAGTAGTTAGGTTATTAATAATTTCCACATTTATCTTAATGTGTAACTTGGTGACCTTCCTGTTTCATATTAGGAATAGTTTCCTCATATCTATAATTTAGATTGATATTTGTATCTAATTGGATATATTATTTTTCTATGTCTGTGTAATTGGATATATTATTTTTCTACAATATATTTATATGTGTTATTAAAGTATATTTCCACTAAGATCTTTTTTTTAATATGCTAAGCATGTGGTCAAATTTTGGAAGTAATGTATTCTCATTATGATAGCAGAAATAACTGTTCTCTTGATATCTATGGAATGAAAAAGAAAAAAATGAGAGAATAGAACCATACGCCTTTTTTTTTTTAAAGATTTTATTTATTTATTCAACAGAGAGAGAGACAGCCAGCGAGAGAGGAAACACAAGCAGGGGGAGTGGGAGAGGAAGAAGCAGGCTCATAGCAGAAGAGCCTGATGTGGGGGCTCGATCCCATAACTCCGGGATCACGCCCTGAGCCGAAGGCAGACGCTCAACCGCTGTGCCACCCAGGCGCCCCAAACCATATGCCTTTAAAAAATATTTTGAGGGGTAAAAAAATAACTGAAGTCGCCCAACAAAATGGACCATGAGTTTATGGATAATTTTAGTCTATGTTCTACAAATATATTATAGAAATTAAGAAATTACCAATATTTGAAGATCACCAATTCAATAGTAATTACCCTTCTGAGAAGCATATTGTCTTTAGATACATTTTAATGTGTTTAATTAGTCTTAGTTTACACAAGAGAATGACTACAATTATAATATTAAACATGTTATAAAATTGTCTGAAAATGTGTGTATGTGAATTTTATTATAAAAATGAAATACCCAAGTGTGATTATTCTATAAAGGAAACCTGTAAAGCAATCTTAAGAGAAACAGGGGTATTTCATATATCCAGGTCTATGTATTTAGGTATTTAGTATTTAGACTAGAATTATGGTAATATATAGGAAAATAGAATGAGTATATTTATGTCTATATCTGCATCTATATGTCTGTATCTATATCTACATACACACAAGCACATATATATTTATACTTTGCTATCTGTATCTGCACAAACATACACACACACGTCTTGCTTTGAAATTGCCTTTCTTTTTGATTGACCAAATCAATTATTAAGACAACACAGCAATCAAACGTGTGTTGCAAATTGACATATATTACTAGAAACGTGAGATATTTGATTCAGAAACTAGAGTCTATACAACATTATCACAGGCTTAGCTCTTTGAGAAAATGTCAGTCTCTTCCTTTGAGCTCTGTAATTAACCTTCTCATACCAATGTAATGTAAGAGATGACATTTTTGTGTTGTATCTAAGTAACTTCTGGACTTTTGTCTCTTTTTCTTAACCATAAATATAATACAGTTTCTATTAATATCACAGAATAGTCACATTCAAAAATCGAGAATAAAATCATTTTATAATTTTCTATCAGTTTATGTAGATGTTATCTTTTGTTATACATTTTTTTTCTTCTAGAAAATCTTCAGAGTGATTATTAATTCTCTTGTAACTGTATTTAATTTAGAACAATTCTACATTTTATTTTGTTTAATAAATTTCTTATAGAAACTTGTATTGGTGATTAAATATTCTACACATAGTAAAATTCAGTATTTGGTGTGATCAGTGACAGTATCCTTTAAAATATGTATGAGATATTTGTTTCAGTCATTTCATCAAATTAAAGACAAATTAACATTTTATGGATGCATTAATACTCCAGTGTAATTTCTCTTAGGTGATTGATGCAAATAGCAACTACCTGGAATACAAATATTTCATAGTTTTAAACTCTGAATATGATGTAATTACAAAATAAAAATAATTTTTCTCTGTGTGCTTATGCAATAGTCTATGAAGCCACAAAAATTCAGGACCTTGAGATTGTCTCACTGCATTTTTTTTTTAATTAGGCTTTATGAGTTTTGAAGTGAGGATACATTTCCATCTGTCTGAATACATAAGCTCCCGTACACAAAAGTCAAATTATAACTTATTTTCAATTGAAACCACAGAGTATGAACTATGAAGGACAAGATAGGTGCTTTGGTGATTTTGCAGACAAAAATTTTTTAAAATGCTATATTGACATTTGTGCTGCATTGAAATATTTGAGGAATTCTGTATGAAGGAGAAGGTTGAATCTGCTTGTTCTCATAGAGTGTAGAAGGAAGAATCAGGACTAGCATGCAGAGATAAAAGGAGATATATTTGTCTAGCAAATGATGATGAATTTCCAATAATTAATAGTAGGCAGATCTTCTGCCCATTAATTCTGAGAGTAAATTAATTATCCCTGCCTTGTGTCAGAGTTTGCAGCAAAAATCTTTTCAGAAGACTCCTGCTCATAGGGTTATGTTAACAGCATCAGAAACACTAAGGTTAGGGGATGCCTTGTGGGTGAGAAAGGAGGCGAGCACAAATAGGACACTCCAGGTGTGTGGTGCCCTTGGAACACCCTGGTGCTTTATTCTGGCATTCTGATGGTATGGCTTAAGAAAACTGACTTTGATGGCAGCAGTAAATTTGTCAGATTTAACATTCAATCCAGACAGATTTCCTCACATTTACTTTGAACACTAATGGATTATCTGTAATTATTGCTAAAGTGGAAAAGTACAAAATGTTACTTTGAGGACAAACACGCTAATTGAGGCATTATTGTTATCATTAGGCTTGAAATACGTTTCTTCTTTGACACATGATCATACAGGGAAGAGTGAAATTAAATGAGAACCAATTATGTATTTTTTAAATGGATGTCTCTGATAATTCCATTTCAAATTTAACTTGAAGACTGTCTTGGAAGTCATAGTCAAGATTCTCTGAAGTTAGTAAGGAAACTTTCGTTTGGAGATTGTAAATGGGGAAATAGATCCTCTTCTAGCTGAGGTGATAATGTCAAATTAAATACTTCATTTTATGAGAGAAACGAATGGAGTGGTGACTACGGAAGAAGCACTTATCCAGCCAGATCAGCGGAAGCCGTGTGTTAGTTGTCACAGCCAACTTGTCCTCAGATCACATATGTCAAAGGGGTATCGCCATAATTTTAGCTGTTGGGCTCACCACTTCCTCTGGCAAATTAAATCAAATAATATCACTCTCTCAGTGTCTTCATTTTGAACCAATATAACAGTTGGCAGAGATAAGAGGGACAGATTCCACAGGGTCCCATTCTAGAAGTACCATTAAATGAAAATAATTAAGTACTTTCAGTATCATGCTACATACTGTCTCACTCGACTGTTTGCTGATATATTGGGAACTGAGTGGTAGGGTAATTGAGATTATATTTCAAATGAAATGGTTTATTTGGAGCCATGAAGTAATTCAATTAAAAAGTTTATTTCAGATATGTGTTTTCTTTGCA
The DNA here is from genome assembly GCF_002007445.2 of Ailuropoda melanoleuca. Classification (NCBI taxonomy): domain Eukaryota; kingdom Metazoa; phylum Chordata; class Mammalia; order Carnivora; family Ursidae; genus Ailuropoda; species Ailuropoda melanoleuca. The sequence goes on from NC_048224.1 coordinate 116,115,885, forward strand.
TTGGGCTCATTTTTCATCTTGCACTGTGATTTTGTAAAGGAGAGGTAATAAATATCTTGAGCCTCAAGGACCATTATGCTTGGTTTATTTCTTCCCACCTAAAGGTCCAAAGTGCATATTTTAAACTGTGAGTTGTAATAGTGCCAATATAATTAAAATTACCTACAGTATTGATATTCAAGAGAAACCAATGTTTTCTAAAATTTTGTAGGAAAATAAATGAGAGGTTATTATTAGAAAACAAGTGAGCATATGAATATTCAGACATCCACACTATGTATGTGTATTATTTATTCACACATAGTATTTCCTTGTTTTAATGGGAGTTTGCTCAAATGGGAGTCAATAAATGATGACATCAGTCATTATCATTATTGTTATTTCACTGCCATTTTAGATAATAAATGGAATTTAATACTTGTTTACTGAACAGACAGGTGGGGAAATTGAAGAGGGAAAATATAGGTTTATTAAGAAACAGCTAATTAATAGTAATATGTAGGCCAAAACATAATTCTTCTGATTCTGTTCTCTGTGATTTTATTTTTTTACTGTATCATACCATTCAAATTCTAAGTTCATTCTGTAGATTAATTATGAATGATTTCACCAAACATCATAGGTTCCCTCTGGTTGTATTTAACATAGTGTATGATCTTTAATTTCCCCTAATCATGTACTAGAGGATTACATATGAATACATGCCAGATTCACATCTGTGACAGACACTATTTGCTCCGTGTTCATAGTATCTTTACAAAGAGAACACTGGTATTATTAATCCTGGCATTCAGCCCAAATTTTAAAAGCCTGACATTTATCCTAGAGCTGCTCCTTTTTTTTTCCCCCTATTCCTCTGTGGGGATGAGAAAGTAACTTTAGAAAGATAAGAACAAGAAAGATTGGGGCACCTGGGTGGCTCAGTCGGGTTAAGCATCAGACACTTGATTTCGGCTCAGGTCATGATTTCAGGGTCGTGAGATGGAGCCCCGTGTTGGGCTCTGTACTGGGTATGGGCTTGCTTAAAAGTCTCTCTCCCTTTCTCTTTCTGCCCCTCCTCCTCTCTCTCTCTCTCAAAAAAAAAAAAAAAAAAAAAAAAAAAAAAAAAAAAGATTAGCAGTGGAAGGAAGAAAGGGAGGGGAAGGAAGACAATGAGAGCAGTGCCATGTTATTCTCTAGTTAAACATCTACTTCGGTAGCTGTTTGATGATTGATTTTTATGCCTGAATTAGCTGTATTAACAACCACCACCACATCACCTACAAAAATATAAGGAGAGATGATAGGACTGAGACAGGGTTCAAAAATAAGCAACCACATTTCCATGTTTTGTTGAGTTCAAGAAGACACTGTCAGCATTTGCTCAACCTAAGCTACCCTACCTACCATGTTTACTCAAAAAAAAAAAAAAATCCTTGCTATTTTAAGGGATGAAGAGCAAGTGAGTTTGGGTCAGGGCCTCAGAGGAAGGAAATGAATAAAGAAGTAAAAAGGCAAGCAGAGAGTGCAGGAAACTGGAGAAAGTAGCCCCAATAAACTATCTAAAAAACATATGATTTCCCTATGAGGGAATCAGCATTTAAGCTGATTTGAGTCACACCAAGTACACTGATCAGACACTGTTGGCCTGATAATCAGTAACACTGAAGAAAGAACACCATTAAATGGCCAGTTAGGTGAAGAGCCACAAAAAATTCTGCCCTTTGCAGTCAGACAACTAAGTTTTGGAGAGGGGGTTTGAAGAGAAGATAATTTGGAAGGTTTCCCAACACCAGCAGGGATCCAGGTCAAGTCTTCACAGAGGAATGAGGGGAGCATGTGAGCTTCAAATGAAGGTGGAAATGGAACTGTGTTTGAAAAACACAGAATGTCTTTGATCTGTATTTCTCTGAGAGGGAGACGAAACATGAGAGACTCTAGACTCTGGGAAACAAACAGGGTTTCAGAAAGGAAGGTGTGGGGGGATGGGGTAGCCGTGTTGTGATGAACACTGGGTGTTACACGCAACTGATGAATCACTGAACACTACATCAAAAACTATATGCTGGCTAATAGAAAATAATAATAATAATAATTAATAATAATAATAATAAAAACTACACACAGAATGGCTGGCAAGATACAGAATCTGTTCAAGGTACCACTAAGGGATTAGACAAAGATTCATCATGCATAGAAGCAGTGACAAAAGAAAAGTGAAAACTCTCCAGGGATGATTTACTAAGGTAAAACTGGTAAAACAAAACAGAGGCATAAAAACATAATATGAAGTTAATTAAACATAAGAAAAATGGTCTGGTAATGTTACACTTCCTCATAGAGAAATTCAATTAAATGCCATGTATAAATGACTACTAATTATTTTGATCCAAAGACTTTAGAAAATAGGAGTAAGGAGAAAGAGAGAGAGAAGGAGAACACACAGAAACTGTCATAGACCACAGGAGACAAAGTTAGACATGATGACTAAATGCAATGTCATATACTCTATTTTGTTCGTGAAGCAAAACAAGACATTAATGGAAAATTGGATAAGATCTGAATGAAGTCTCGAATTTAGTTAATAATAATATACTAATGCTTATTTCTTACTTTTGATTATTGTACCCCAGTATGTAAGGTGTCAGCAGCATGGGGAAATGAGTGAGAGGATGTCAGAAGTTCCTGTATTATCTTTGCAACTTTCTTATAAGCCTAAAATTATTCAAAAATTTTTTTAAGTTTACTTAAAAAAAGAAGATTAAAAAATGAGTAAAAATATATACAGATGGTTACAGGGAAAAAAAACATAAAAGAGGATGAAATTCATGAACAGACTATATCATGGTAGAATTCAGGTAAAACAAACTTAAAAACCATATGAATTGTTTATAATTACAATAAAA
>NC_048224.1:116121518-116139744 GCF_002007445.2 Ailuropoda melanoleuca
AAAAAATGTATTTCAAAAGATATCCTCTCCTTCTGCTAACCCCTGGTTAGGGACACTCTACAAAACACCTGAGCCGTACTTTTGAGAAGGATCAAGCAAATTAAAGGAAAGTCTGAGTTGAGGAACCAACAGAGGCATGGTGCCTAAGTGCAGTGTGGTCTTCATAGATGAGATACCAGAACCGTAAACAATACGTTAAGTGAAAACTTGGGGAATATTGATAATGGGCCAGTTAGTAATCATGTATCAATATTGGTTCAGTAGTTCCAACAAATTACCATACTAATATATGATTTTAATAGTAAGGGAACCTGGGTGCAGGGTAAATGGGAACCCTGTACTATCTTTGCAATCTTTTTGTCAATCTAAACTATTCAAAAATAAGTTTATTTGTATTTGTATATACATATTTTTGGTGGAAGAGACCATAAACATACACACATCACATGTACGTACATACATAGGAATGCATTTAACATAATAACTGAAAAAGAACTAGAAGGAAACAAACTAAATTTTAACCAGTTTATCTCTTGGGAATAGAATTATGAATTATTGTTATTCTTTTATAAAGTTTTCTAAGTGATCTGTAATAACCACATGTTATCATTAAGCTATTAAGATAATACTAAATATTACTAAAGACTAAATTAAAACATAAGAGAAAAAAATTCTGTTAGATCTTTATATAGCTGAGCAGTGGACATTATCAAGTAGATTATTCTAAACTAGAGCCTCAACATAGCTATGCCCTGAATGAGAAAAAACAAGGAGTCATGAAGGGCAGACAACAGGTCTACACAATAATCTGTATCAGTTAGGGCGCCTGGGTGGCTCAGTTGGTTAAGCACCTGCCTTTGGCTCAGGTCATGATCCCAGGGTCCTGGGATTGAACCCCGCATCAGGCTCCCTGCTCTGCGGGGAGTCTGCTTCTTCTTCTCTCCCTCCCCCCATTCATGCTCACTCACTCTCGCTTTCTGTCTCACAAAAATAAATAAAATCTCAAAAAAAGTAATCTATATATCAGTTAAACCCATGTAGATTATATTGCTGCTTAGGAGATTAATCTTTATCAACTCAAATTTAGAACGTACTCATTAGGAGTATTTAATTAACCTGAAATATGTACCAGGGAGAATATTTGATTCAATAGCAAATATTTGATTCAATATTTGATTCAATAACTCAGTATTTGAATCAATATTTGATTATAGATATATATATAACACAGGGAATACAGATAGGAATGGTATATATCATATATATATATCTAATACATATATGATATATGACATTGGCATATGGCACAGGGGGAATGCACATAGGATTGGATTTGAACAACATAATCTAACTAGAACATCCTGCATAAACTAGAGATCCTCTGGTTGAAAATATAGGACTTCCAGGATCAGTTTACCTATGTAAAGTCAATAAAATAGTGTATCTATGTAAAGTCCCCTTCTTCAAGAAATTATGCAAAGGCAGGAGAGTAGAAAACAAAGTATAATGTCCCTTTTCAATGAAACCTGAAGACATAACGGTTCATCACCCTCCTAATTATATAAAAATGTTTTTTATGGAGCTGGATTTGGGTAGAAGCTGTAAGGAAGAGAGCCGAAATAGGAAGAGAGACAGAGGGGAAAGAAGGAAAAAAAGGAAGGGAGGAAGGAAGAAAGGAAGGAAGGAAGAAAGGAGAGAGAGAGAGAGAAAGCAAGAAAAAAAATCTCAATAGAAAGGCTCCTGAGAGACTTCCACCTCCTCCCACCCTATGGAAACCTGTAAGAACAATACCTAGTAAAGCTTGTGTGTGTGCCCGCCACCTTGTGGTGGTAGCTTTTTTTTTTTTTTTCCCGTTATCAAATTCCTCAAAGTCTGTAAATACCACCTGAAGTAAGTTATCAGAATATATTTGTTGTCCTTAACATGCTCTCATTTCCTTCATCAATAACCGGGTCGCTGTATTTGGCTCATGTGATGATGAAACTAAGGGTACAGTGTCGAAGTGTCCCCTAAGGGTGCTAAGCAAGAGATAACAAAATGCTGGATAGGAGAGAATTTATGGACAAGGTAGCATTCTCTCACAAATTTAGGCTTAATATTCTGGTACAGTATTTTACACTGATTCTAATGGCCTATTTAATGGCCCTTTAGGGTTTGAACAGGATGACTAATTAGAATAAATGTGTGGAGATGTAATAAGTGCTTTGTCAGAGTATTGAGGAAAAATTGAGAAAGATCATAAAAATGGGAATGTTAAGATGAATTTAATTTGAGATCAGAGATTCCACTATGTATGCTCTCTGCAGGGCACAGAAGGCCATGATTTCATCAAGGCCAAAGGCAGTGAGAAGGGTGCTCGTGAAGGTGGCACCTGCTTCTTTGGAATGTTTAAGGTTGGTGTCCTTGGTAGATGATGATTAACTGTAGGAGATGCGATCATGGAAGTTCGCTCCCTGCTCTCAGTGGGTACAAGATTTCAGAAAGGCAGGTATTTGATGGTGGTGCCCACACACAGAGGAATAGTTAAAATTATTATGATAGGAAATAAGGTCAGAAAGGCAACAAAGTTACCTTGACCTTTAAGAGTCTATGGAAATTACTAAGGGATCATGAAGTTCCTAGAGAAGGGATGATGGATACAGTAAGAGTATTACTTAAATTGTGTAACAAGGAAAAGGGGGGGGGGAAGCAAAAATTTGTGAGCATAGGCTAACAAGAGATACTCAGTGCAAAAAATCATTAACCTAAGCCAGTTTACAACCCCAAAGCCTACCAGTTAAAGTGAAGAATGAGATGCTTTAAAGAACGATCTAGTAAGGATGTGGCAAGTATACACAATAAATATTTCTCCATTTATTCCCTTATGGGGCCTGTAATGATTTACCATAGTAATTAATTGTTGGAGAAGGACTATCCAAATATTAAGATTTTTTTTAGCCTCGGGATCTAAACTGATGCTGATATCAGGGTACTTGAAATGTAATCACAATCACTGCCCCCTGGGTTAGAGTGGTGATTTATAGATGCTAAATGATGGATAGAACCCAAGTGCATCCCATAGTGGACCTAGTGCATTTAGAGACTCAATATCCCGCTCCCCATCTTTCAGAGTATAAATTGTATACATACATTTAACATCTGAAAAAGCCCTCACTCTGGTTTCCTGGATTTGAGGTTAAGAATCAGAGGAAGAGGAAGAGCCAAGTGAAATGCCCTGTAATTCCAGGCCCCATCCAAGACAGTGAATCCAAAGCACTGTTTGATCCTTGGAGGAGCTGCAAAGATTAATGCCATCTTCAAAAACTTAAAAAAACAGGGATAGATACTGTCATTTTCTAATTCATTTACCTGTTTGATCTTTTGGGAGGAAATGTATCATAGCATTTGTGGACTATACTAAAGTTAGTCAAGTGGTAGTCATAACACCAGATGTTATGACTCATGAGGTATCCTTTTTTTTAAGTTTAAAATTTTTTTTATTCAAGTATGGTTGACATATAATATTAACAGAGCGATTCAGCAGTTATACACTTTACAAGATGTTCACTGTGATAAATGTATTATAATATTATTGATTATATTCTCTATGCTGTACTTTTCAACCCTGTGACTTACTTTTTTGTAACTGGAAGTTTGTCTTAATCTCCTTCACCTATTTCACTCATCTCCTGCCTCCTTCCTTTTTGGCACCCACCAGTTTGTTCTCTGAGTCTGCTTCTCTCTTTGTTGATATTGTTATTGTTTGTTTCTTGATTGTCAGAGCTCAATAGAGCCTCAGGCAGTTGGCATTTCAGTCTCTTTTTGTCAAATCCGTTTTTTTTTTTTTGTCTCTAACAATAAGTAGGACCCAAAACAATTGACTTTTATGTAATAAGGAATGCTGTCCACATTCACTGTCCTATTTCAGGACTTATTAACCATCTTGATTCTGTAATGATATGGTCCGCCAAAAACTTGATCATTTTGTCATTCATAAAAAGCGGTCACCTAAGTCCACATCATCGATAACACTCATTGGATCTAATAAGCAAGGGGTTGCAAGTAATCTAGGTTAACCAGTAAAACAGAAATGTACCAGGTGGTGGGGCGCCTGGGTGGCTCAGTCGTTAAACGTCTGCCTTCGGCTCAGGGAGTGATCCTGGTGTTCTGGGATCGAGCCCCACATCAGGCTCCTCTGCTGGGAGCCTGCTTCTTCCTCTCCCACTCCCCCTGCTTGTGTTCCCTCTCTCAATGGCTGTCTCTCTCTCTGTCAAATAAATAAATAAAATCTTAAAAAAAAATGTACCAGGTGGTAAGAGATAAATGACATGAAGACTGAGGTACTGATCACATTTATGAATTTTATCCAACCATATGAGGCAGGACAGGATATTCCCTTGTGCACAATATATTGCACAATATAAGAAAGAAATACAGAACTTGGTGAGTCTCTTTAAATATTAGAGGAAACACTTAGGACACCGAGATATATTNCCCTACCACTAAGAAAGAAATACAGAACTTGGTGAGTCTCTTTAAATATTAGAGGAAACACTTAGGACACCGAGATATATTTCTCAAAACAATTAATGAGTGACTCAAAGGACTGCTAATTTTAAGTGAGTCCTAAAGCAAGAGGGCTCTTCAGCAGCTCTAGAGTATGGTTAAAACTGTCCTGCTATTAAAGCTATATGACACAGCTGACAAAATGATAGTACAAGAGACCAAGAATTTGCTGATTCTAGGGCATCAAAGAACTTTGTAACTGGGACCACCCATCATGACACAAATGTTGCTACATGCAGTAAATCAAATGGCCATGTAGGCTGAGCAGTAATACAGTACATGACTGAATTGTAACTTTCAGGATCAGCCAAAGCAGGCCAGTAGGCCATAAATTATATGGGCAAGTAGTGCAGACTCCCATGTCCTGTATTTCTTTTGAACTCATGTCTCTTCTTATATTTACAAGTGCTTATGCTGGGTTTTCTGTAATGGACTGACAGAAAAGAGGAAAACTAAGTAAAGGTCTACTCAGCAAATGGGCTAGCAAAGTATTTTGAGGTCAGCTAAAGTCCTATTCAAGAATGGCTTGAAGGAGACTCATGAGGGCAAAATCCTCCCAATATCCAGAGTGAACGTACACATTTATATTGTATGGAGGGAGAAGTGGCTAATGCCGTGTATATGCCCTGACTCCCAAACAGAGAAGATGGTTGAGTCAGTTGATAAGTGATCTAAAAGGAACTAGATCATAATTTCATATTCAAAGGTTTGGGGACAAAGCATGTAGGTGAACACATGGGAGTAGACACAAAGAGCACAGATTTTTATGTCTTAAGGTTCAGCGGAAGACATTCATTGCTGAGGAGACACCAAACAATCCAGTAGAAGAGGGATTTTTTTGTATGCATGCCAGCCAGAATCTTTGACTACTTTGGGCTGCTATGATAGGTTCCTGAACACAATGGTCATGGTGACTGTGATTGAAGTTACGCATTTGTCTGAAAGCACAGGACCCCATTTTCCAAGGCTGCTCCAGCTATTACTGCTGATGAAAAGACTTACATTCCAACAGCAGAGACTGACATTTAACAGTAACTGGCATTTAGCCCTCAAACTGATGTACCTTAAGAAGACCAGGCAGTCACTTGGGAGAAGATTGATTACATCTAACTCCTTCAGCCAGAGGGGAGGACAGTAATTTATCATTACTGGGATTCACACCTTCTCTGAATACAGATTTGCCTTCCTTGCTCACAGTGCTTCTAACAATATCATCAACTGAAGGTTTATAGATGGTATTATTTCCTGGAATATAATCCCTCACATCATTGAATTAGACCAAAGAGACCTATTAAAGAGCATAGAAGAAGGGACAGAGAAAACAATGATAAAATCAACGACAAATATCTCTACCGCATAATCCACCACTCAGATATTGGCAGGTGAACAGCATCCTGTGCAGTGCTCAAGGCTCTGTCCTGTAGCATGGAATATATACATTGAATGAAAAATTTATGTGATGTGTGAATGGCTCTAGAAAGGATGCACCATACATGGATCTAAGACCAAGTGAAGGAAGGGAATTTTCTCCTCTTTCTTATGGAAATTGTATTCCCAAAACTTAAACTTTGCTAGCATGGAAGTCCTCCAGGGGGGAGGACTGCTTGCTTCTACTGGATATAGGAAGACGTACACTGAATTTGAAACTCTATCATTTGGTGTCTGGACTAGCAGGAAAATAGACACAATACAATGAAGTGCTGTAACTTCTATACAGTGGGATAAGACATGGTTAAGTTTAGAATCCCAGGTAGTCATTAGGGCATCTTTTAATGATTGTAAAACACAGTGATAATTAAAAATGAGCATTTGCGGCAACTATGACCCCATAAAGATGAAGCAACTAAATGTTCATATGCTTTGAGAGAGAGGTCTCATGCACGCTAAGCAAATGTGCTGACGTTCTAACCAAGCGTAAATAAACCTGGGCTTGTTGGTTAAGGAGAGAGGTGATGCATATTATTTTCAATGGGTCCAGTTGCGGCAATGAGAATTAGCTTCTTCCACTACCGGTCGTGTATTGATTTTGTTTTTGGAACTCAAAGCAGCATAATCTTTGGTAGTCTTCATAATGATCTTGACTTAATAAAAAGTTCTGAATAAGCTAAGGGAAAACTGTATGATACCTACCCCTCCACCTCATATCATCTTTGACTGTATTTTATTCAAACAATTATTTTTTGTATTCAGCCCCTTGCACGTATTACCTGAAAACACCTCACCTCACCCCATTTCACCTACACTACATACATTTCACACTATGGTTTCTTGTGACATGCCTGCAAGAATCGGTCTGCTACTCCTAGTGCACAACCTGGAGCTTGGAGGGATTTATCCTCTGTGGAGAAATCTGACTAATAAGAAATGGATGTCAGTGGTTAAGTGCCCCCTCTTGCATCTCTCAGATAAATAATTTGAGGCATGTTTTACATGGTTCCACATAATCCCAGAATCAAGTTACATTTATCCAAGTGGTAACAGAAGTATGAATACATCCTTCAACCATAGTTTTCTCCCTTGAGGTTTTGCACTCATCAGTACCCACTTTTCTTGGATCACTTTAACTATTTGCAAGTACTTGATTCATGTTCTGCCTTGATAAGTAAGACACAAGCTAATACTCCCACATTTAACAGGGTTGGTGCTGTGGCTTTGTAAGAACTGTGCAGCAGGAGAGGTTAAGGTCATTAAGAGTATAGGCAGGGGAGTTACTAAATGACTAAACATGGAAGTTAAGCAAAAATGAGGGAAAAGAGGTTATCACAGGCACTGGATGTTTCTGCAAGGCTAAATAATTGTTGAATTGAGAGCACTGAAAAGAGTGAACCAGAAAGGTAGGAAGTAATAAAAAGCTTCTTCCCTATATCTAAGTTTATTCAAGTATTGCTGTTATTGATAAGGTCAATTGTAATCCATCTAGGCTCTTTGCCATTGAGTTGAGAAGATGTGTATTGCTATAAAGAATGAAAGTGAGCCAGAAAANGGGCTAGCAAAGTATTTTGAGGTCAGCTAAAGTCCTATTCAAGAATGGCTTGAAGGAGACTCATGAGGGCAAAATCCTCCCAATATCCAGAGTGAACATACACATTTATATTGTATGAAGGGAGAAGTGGCTAATGCCGTGTATATGCCCTGACTCCCAAACAGAGAAGATGGTTGAGTCAGTTGATAAGTGATCTAAAAGGAACTAGATCATAATTTCATATTCAAAGGTTTGGGGACAAAGCATGTAGGTGAACACATGGGAGTAGACACAAAGAGCACAGATTTTTATGTCTTAAGGTTCAGCGGAAGACATTCATTGCTGAGGAGACACCAAACAATCCAGTAGAAGAGGGATTTTTTTGTATGCATGCCAGCCAGAATCTTTGACTACTTTGGGCTGCTATGATAGGTTCCTGAACACAATGGTCATGGTGACTGTGATTGAAGTTACGCATTTGTCTGAAAGCACAGGACCCCATTTTCCAAGGCTGCTCCAGCTATTACTGCTGATGAAAAGACTTACATTCCAACAGCAGAGACTGACATTTAACAGTAACTGGCATTTAGCCCTCAAACTGATGTACCTTAAGAAGACCAGGCAGTCACTTGGGAGAAGATTGATTACATCTAACTCCTTCAGCCAGAGGGGAGGACAGTAATTTATCATTACTGGGATTCACACCTTCTCTGAATACAGATTTGCCTTCCTTGCTCACAGTGCTTCTAACAATATCATCAACTGAAGGTTTATAGATGGCATTATTTCCTGGAATATAATCCCTCACATCATTGAATTAGACCAAAGAGACCTATTAAAGAGCATAGAAGAAGGGACAGAGAAAACAATGATAAAATCAACGACAAATATCTCTACCGCATAATCCACCACTCAGATATTGGCAGGTGAACAGCATCCTGTGCAGTGCTCAAGGCTCTGTCCTGTAGCATGGAATATATACATTGAATGAAAAATTTATGTGATGTGTGAATGGCTCTAGAAAGGATGCACCATACATGGATCTAAGACCAAGTGAAGGAAGGGAATTTTCTCCTCTTTCTTATGGAAATTGTATTCCCAAAACTTAAACTTTGCTAGCATGGAAGTCCTCCAGGGGGAGGACTGCTTGCTTCTACTGGATATAGGAAGACGTACACTGAATTTGAAACTCTATCATTTGGTGTCTGGACTAGCAGGAAAATAGACACAATACAATGAAGTGCTGTAACTTCTATACAGTGGGATAAGACATGGTTAAGTTTAGAATCCCAGGTAGTCATTAGGGCATCTTTTAATGATTGTAAAACACAGTGATAATTAAAAATGAGCATTTGCGGCAACTATGACCCCATAAAGATGAAGCAACTAAATGTTCATATGCTTTGAGAGAGAGGTCTCATGCACGCTAAGCAAATGTGCTGACGTTCTAACCAAGCGTAAATAAACCTGGGCTTGTTGGTTAAGGAGAGAGGTGATGCATATTATTTTCAATGGGTCCAGTTGCGGCAATGAGAATTAGCTTCTTCCACTACCCGTCATGTATTGATTTTGTTTTTGGAACTCAAAGCAGCATAATCTTTGGTAGTCTTCATAATGATCTTGACTTAATAAAAAGTTCTGAATAAGCTAAGGGAAAACTGTATGATACCTACCCCTCCACCTCATATCATCTTTGACTGTATTTTATTCAAACAATTATTTTTTGTATTCAGCCCCTTGCACGTATTACCTGAAAACACCTCACCTCACCCCATTTCACCTACACTACATACATTTCACACTATGGTTTCTTGTGACATGCCTGCAAGAATCGGTCTGCTACTCCTAGTGCACAACCTGGAGCTTGGAGGGATTTATCCTCTGTGGAGAAATCTGACTAATAAGAAATGGATGTCAGTGGTTAAGTGCCCCCTCTTGCATCTCTCAGATAAATAATTTGAGGCATGTTTTACATGGTTCCACATAATCCCAGAATCAAGTTACATTTATCCAAGTGGTAACAGAAGTATGAATACATCCTTCAACCATAGTTTTCTCCCTTGAGGTTTTGCACTCATCAGTACCCACTTTTCTTGGATCACTTTAACTATTTGCAAGTACTTGATTCATGTTCTGCCTTGATAAGTAAGACACAAACTAATACTCCCACATTTAACAGGGTTGGTGCTGTGGCTTTGTAAGGACTGTGCAGCAGGAGAGGTTAAGGTCATTAAGAGTATAGGCAGGGGAGTTACTAAATGACTAAACATGGAAGTTAAGCAAAAATGAGGGAAAAGAGGTTGTCACAGGCACTGGATGTTTCTGCAAGGCTAAATAATTGTTGAATTGAGAGCACTGAAAAGAGTGAACCAGAAAGGTAGGAAGTAATAAAAAGCTTCTTCCCTATATCTAAGTTTATTCAAGTATTGCTGTTATTGATAAGGTCAATTGTAATCCATCTAGGCTCTTTGCCATTGAGTTGAGAAGATGTGTATTGCTATAAAGAATGAAAGTGAGCCAGAAAATGAATCATTATAAAGTGAAAGAGAATATCTCTGGTCAGTTCTGAACAACAAAATAGGGGGAGTTGGTCTCTTATTATGACTGCATGATATTTGAAGCTGGATAATCTATTGGAAGAGGAGAAAAATAATTTAAATATGACCCAAAAAGAAGGTGAAGGAAGAAATCAACCTCACATCTAGGCCACTATAAGGGTTTTGTGAGAAAATAATTGCTAAATGTTAAGATGATGTAGAAAAGTGGTATTCTCAGGAGACAGCCTGGATACCATCATATACTGAACAGGGAAGAGTCTGGGGATATAGGGAATTTGGTTGACTGTGAACCATAAATTCCAGAGGGCAGAGTGGTAGATTGTCAAGAGTTTAGGAGATGTGAGTGAGACAGAATAGGAAAAATACAGAACTTTGTGGAGATTAGACTATAAGGCAAAAGGTAGGATCTGGGAAAAACAATGATAGAGAACATAAGATCATTCATTGTTGATTCAAGGCATTTAGCAGTGGTGAAACTGATAATGTTCTAGAGCTAGGGAGAGATAGGAGCTGGAGTTACCTATTGAACTCTGCCAATACGGGTAAAGAGATATTGGGAAACAGGGTGTAGATCCAATCTGGGAAACTCCTGTGGAACCCTTAACAGATGCAGTATAAGGGGTCACTGTTTTCTTGCTAGTGTGCTAATATGAACTCTTGCACATTGGTAGTTTGTGGACCCAAAATAGGAATGCATCACAGAAAATAACTATGTATAGAAAGAAAATTTAAGAACTCGTTAGACTATTTCTGCTCAAATTAATATTTGATAACTGTATAAAATGACTATCTTAAAGATATAATTACCAAAACTGACTTCAAAAGTAATAAAATATCTAAATAGACCAACTTCACAACACAAATGCACATATTTGAAAACATATTTCTTACCTCTTAAAATGCAACATATCCAGATATTTTCACAAGGGAAATTGCTCTAAACATTTATAGACCAGATATTTATAATAGTAATGAAAAATTTCTACACCATGGACAAAGAAGAAAATTCTCCAAATTGTTTATGTGAAGAGTATATAATACAAACAATATATTTAAACATTTCTCACTTTTGAATATGTAAAAATTCTAAGTAAAACATTAGAAAACATAACCATTCAGTATTTTTAAAGATAATATATCTTGAATAAGTAGAATTTATCCCAGCAATGTAATATTAGAGGCACGATGTTAAATGATTCAACAAATCAATAGATGGAAGGAGAAAAAAATTACCTAGTCCTCAAGGCAGATACCTGACGTGTACTTAATAAATACCACATCCTTTCTTAGTTTAAAAGGGACTCATTAAAATAGAAATAGACAAATATAAGCCTTTAACAAAATAAAATGTGACTATTTCACTCAAAAGCTTTTGCCATATCTGATAAAGACCCATTTGTTAACATTATAGAATTTTATTAATAAAAAAATACAGATAGAGGTGAATCACTGTGTTGCATACCTGAAACTCATGTAACATTGTATGTCAACCATACTTCAATTAAAAATAAAAGTTTTTATTTCTCTACTATTTTTTTTATCTTTAAATTCATTTTGAGGGCATTTTTCTTTACTTCATTCTGCATAGATATAATAGCTGCTTTGAGGGTTCTTGCCTAATATTGTCAACATCTGGATTATCTCTATTGATTGTGTATCATTGGCTCTGCATGTGTCAAATAGTTTTGGATTGTATTCTGGACATTGTGCTGTCAAATATTGTAGTCTATGGATTTTGAGAGTGGTAATAATTATATTGAGTAGGAAATTAAATTGGTAAGGTTAAAAATAACCAACTCTTGCTATTGAACTGTGGGTGGCAGTTCAAATCTTAGTTCAATTCTTTGAGCCTTAGTTTGGCATCATAAATGCTATAAATGTGAGATTCAGGGTTCAGCCTGGGAATTGGCTAAGTTTAAACAGATAAATTGGGGTTCTCTCTGGGATTCCCATCTCATATTTCTGCTGCAGTGGTCAGCTCTTGTTTTGTCATCTTATTGTCAAGTTAGAATGATGGTGGGGTCTTTACTGGGGCTTCAGCCACCAAGTACCACTAGGCCTTGTACCTCTTGCTCAAGCCAACACCCCAAATTTAGGAAATTATCTTTGCCTTCTTCCAAGTTTCAATTCCTTTTAAGCTGCCCTGCTTTTGTGCAGTTTGTTTTTTCATTTCATTTCGTGTTGAGTTTCTTGTCAAGAGTATGTAATTGTTCTTCCAAAGGAAGTTTGTCCATTAGGACTTGCCTCATTATATTTAATGTGCCAACCTCTGACAATGCGAGATTTATTATTTCATTTTCTTGATGAGTCGTCATTGTGTTTTTGCCCTGAATTATCTCATATATACTCGTCATAGCACCTCAGCTGAATGATACAAAACCCTTTGTACTGAAAACTAGTAATTACAACAATAAAATTTTCCATATTGTTTGGAAATAGTTTCATTGTTTAATTCATTGCCTCTATGTTTATTGATAAGTGCCAGTTTCATTTGTTCCCTTGTTGTCTTCACTGTCACTGTAAATTGTCTTTTTCATTGAGGTCAAATATGATACAATAGTAAAAAATCAACATGTTTATTTCTGCATTGTTGTGTGACAAGCAGTGTGCAAAAAAGCCAGTAAAGTGGTTATAATACAAAAGAGTTAATTAGCTTGATGTCACCTGATCAGGAGGAAGGAGAAATAAGTCTGCATCTGAAAAGAGGTGGCCTAAATTACTTCAAAAAGAACTATAGGAAATCTATATTTATAGCCTCCTGGGGGGAAAAAGTTAATCCCATTCTTGAAGGCATTATAAGAAATACCTTCTGCAGCAATAAAAACAAAATGGAGAATTAGAAGTTATGCAATATAAAATTAAATTTCTTTCAAATTTTGGGTTGTGATCAATCTGAGCTCTTTGGTGTGATTTTATGCTTAAATCTAACAATTCACAGAGATCTACTCTTCTTTGCACCAAAATATCAGGAATATGAAAATACAAACTGCTCATACTTTCTTTACAAACATCATAAATTAAAATCACAATTATTGAACATTTCATAACTGCTTATACAGCAGTTATCTGCCGTGAATCAGTGTCATGTCATCTAGGAAAGAATACTTATTAAAAGTTCATTTTTATATAATTAGTGATTTGTTGGCTACATCAAGAGATTATCATTTAGCTAAATTAAAATATGTTAATATAAATTTAATATTATGTTTATGTTTGTTCAATATTGATGTTCCGTTCTTCTTTGATTTAAATTCATTTTTATAGTGCAGAGACTCATATATAACTTATTAATTTTTCCTGACGTTAAAACAAATAATTATTGTCCTCATGAGTGGAAACAAGTAAAGAATATTCTCATCGGTTGGGGATTCATATGCACCAGACAACTTTAATTCGTATCCCAAAGCTATGCAAATAGCTAAAGCTGTTCAAGAATATACCAAAAAATCCTTAAATTGGGTAATGCACCAAAAAAGGCATATTAGTCATGGTTGACAGTTTTGAAAGGGAAAAAGAACAGTTAAAACTTATTATTTCAGAAGGCAGTGCTGCTCTTTCTACTGAAACTGACAGTTTGTAAGTCACAATTTGATCATTCATCCATTGTTACATGTTATACAACTCTTCAGGTTGATAGTTGGAAACATGTTAACTCTACAACAAAAACAAAAATACAGCTTCTCCTTTTTGATATAATAATGTAGTTATTGGAGAACATTGTCTTTATTATATAGAAAGGTTTTAATTCTGAAAAAAAAGTGTATTTTTGAAAGTTTATAACATTTCAAATGGACAATAGGATTACTCCTACGTGGTTGGTTATAAAATACCACCACACTGATCTTCATGCTTCAGCTCATAGACTTCTATTTCAAGATACTTGTATGATAGATATTGAAACTTATTTATAGATATATGAATTAATACTTTTAAAAAATCCCTCAAGGTGGTTAACACAAATTTTCTTTTTATTTTTCTTTACATTTGATTTTTTTTTTGATTGAAGTATAAGTGACATACAATATTGTATTAGTTTCAGGTGTACTAGATAGTGATCGGTATTTATATACATTGCAGAATGTTCACCACAATAATTCTAGTCACCATCCGTCACCATACAAAGTTATGACAATATATCTTGCCCATGCTGTACATTATATCCCCATGATATTTTATTTTCTACCTGAAAGTTTGTACCTGTAGACCACCTTCACCTGTGTTGCCCAACCCCAGCCTTGCCTCAGGCAACCAGCAATCTATTCTCTGGATCTGTGAATCGGAGTTTTGTTTTGCTTTGCTTGTTTGCTTGGATTGGTAGATTACACATATAAGTGAAATTATATTGTATTTGTCTTTCCCTGTCTGACTTATTTCACTTAACATATTAACCTCCAGGTCTATCCATACTGTCCCAGATGCAACATTTCTTTCCTTTTTATGGCTGAATAGTATTCCATTACTTGTACAGTATCCTTTTTTTAAAGATTTTATTTATTTATTTGAAAGAGAGAGAAAGAGCATGAGAGGGGGAAGGTCAGAGGGAGAAGCAGACTCCTCACTAAGCTACGAGCCCAACATGGGACTCCATCCCAGGACTCCAGGAGCATGACCTGAGCCGAGGGCAGCCCCTTAACCAACTGAACCACCCAGGCACCCCAAGTACAACATCTTTAACCATTCATTTATCAATGGGAATTTATCAATGGAAATTTCTATATCTTTGCTATTATAAATAGTGCTACAGTGAACAAAAGGGTGCAGATATCATTTTGTATTAGTGTTTTTGTTTTCTTTAGATAGATACCCAGCAGAATTGCTGGATCATATAATAGTTCTATTTTAAATTTTTTGAGAAACCTCCCTACTGTTTTCCATAGTCGCCACACCGATTTACATTCCCACCAATAGTGTACTAGGATTCCCTACTCTTTCCATCCTTGCCAAACACTTGTTACTTCTTGTCTTTTTGATTATAGCCATTCTGGCAGATGCAAAGTGATATACCATTTTGTTTTAATTTGCATTTCCCTGGTGATTACTGATGTTGAGCACCTTTTCATATGCCTGATGGCTACCAGGATGTCTTCTTTGGAAAAATATCTATTCAGACACTTCTCCTGGTTTTTATTTTTATTTATTTATTTTTCTCTTACCTTTTTCTTCTTTTTTTCTTTTGCAAATTTTTATTTCAATTCCAATTATCATATAGTATCATATCAATTTCAGGTGTAGATTTGAATGATTCCTCACTTACATACAACACCCAGTTCTAATCACAAGTACCCTCCTAAATGCCTACCATCCATTTAACCCTTCCCCGTGCTCACCTCCCTTTCAGCAACCCTGTTTGTTCTCCATAATCAGAATTCTGAATGCAAGTAAAATTAATGTTGAGATGAGATGATTGAATATTCCATAGATTTTTTCTTATCAAGTAGCTATTAAACTTTATTATGTCATTTTGTAGCTTCTAATATTATTTATTCCAAATGCAGGCAAATTACATTATTTCCTTTGTTCAATAATGAACATTTCAAAGTTTAATGGTCTTTAAATATATACAGATTTCTTGACCTCCTTATAGTATCTCAGCCAAAGAGTAATAATAAAATTTTAATTTGTCACATATAATTTAATTTTTATCCAAAATCTTCTAATATTGTGTTAGTAAATTCTTATGAATCTCTACATTTCTAGCAGTTTCTGATGAAAACCATTTTCATCAAGTAAAGGACATCAGGTTGTTTCTGTTGCCATCTATGGCAAGCAGTGGGCTGAATCTGATAAAAGTTAGTAGTCCTATTTCTGTGAGCTCCTTGCAGTTTGTTCTCAGTATTGGATACTTATAGTGCTGACATTTCGAAAGCACAGATGGTGCAGAGGAAGTCCTCAGACGTCACCAGAGGGCGGTTTTCAAATCTTTGTCACAGGTTTAGAGAGCTACAACTTGAAAGAGACAAAACTTTTTTACTAAGCTTTCTATTTGAAATTCAAAATTACCTTCCAAAACACATAAATCAAAATAATTTCACCTGAATCAGTCTAATAGTTTACACCTTATATTTTCTTCCTTTTTTTTTTAAGATTTTATTTTTATTTGTCAGAGTGAGAGAAAGAGAGAGAGGGAGCTTGTGCACACAAGCTGGGAAAGTGGCATGCAGTGGGAGAAGCAAGTTCCCTGCTGAGCAAGGAGCCCAGTGTGACACTCGATCCCAAGACCGTGGTATCACAACTCGAGCCAAAGGCAGACGCTTAACGGGCTGAGCCACCCAGGCATCCCACATCTTATATTTTCTATGATTTGAGGAAAATATTAGATTTTCCAACCTTTATAACATATTGTAGATATTTTCTATAGGAAGGTTTATATATCTCTTGCCATGGAAAATGTATTTGTAACTGCCTATCATGAGTTTTGTACTATGGCAGAACTTTTTACTTATAGTATTAATATATCTAGTATATTTTATTATAATTATAGGATTATAGATTTGTCTCCGAGTTAAGAATTTTCAGTTCTTCTATATTTTTTTACAGACCACTGTGCCTAGTTTAGTGTTGGGCGTATGGATGGTGCAAAATACATGTACTTTTAGTGTTTGAATGAATGGATATCTGATCAATTATGAGACTAAAATTATAAGTTAAAGAGGAGGATAACATGTCATTTTTATAAGGCACAGATTAAACTAAAACTAAAAAAAAAAAACCTTAGAAATTAGGAATAAAGTATTCTGCTTCTGTCATCGTATGTGATTAATCCCTCATTTAAAAAAGAAAAAAAAACCCTGCAAATTTAGTTTATAATTAAAAGAAATAACATGCATAGAAATAATAGAAATATATATTTATATCATCTTAGTATATACTTTCACATTAAGCAGGTATTTCTGTTTTTTCAAAAGTTTAACATATCTTTAATGAACATCCATTTCCAAATCAAGACTTTTTTTTAAAAGATTTTATTTATTTATTTGAGAGAGAGAGTGGAGACAGAGTATGAGAGTGGGGAGGGTCAGAGGGAGAAGCAGACTCCCCGCTGAGTAGGGATCCCAATGTGGGTCTTGATCCCTGGACTCTAAGATCCTGACCTGAGCCAAAGGCAGAGGCTTAACCAACTGAGCCACCCAGGCTCCCCCCAAATCAACACTTTTGTTACAGTTAAAGAAAATAGAGTTAACCTCTGAAACATCCAAATTTTTCAGGTACTTTTTCCCATATGTTTAGAGACAGCTTTCTGTATGTCTGTATGATTTATATATATCTTTTAAAGAAATGCCTTCTATAAAATATTCTATAAAATAGTAATAAATTACTAAATAGCTTCTAATGCCAATATAATTTCATGAGAAAAAATTTTAAATTCCTAATAATAACCTTAAAAGTAATGCATCGTTGGGGTACCTGGGTGGCTCAGTTGGTTGAGCATCTGACTGTTGGTTTCCACTCAGGTCATTATCTCGGGGTCATGGAATTGAGCCCTGCTTGGGACCTTGTGCTCAGTGCAGAGTCTGCATGTCCCTCTCCCTCTGCTCCTCCCCCTGCTCATGAACTCTCTCTACCTCTCTCTTATATAAAGAAAGAAAGAAAGAAAGAAAGAAAGAAAGAAAGAAAGAAAGAAAATCTTTGAAAAAAATAAAAGTTATGCATCACTTATTTTAGATATTAGTGTTAAAACGGTATGGCACTGTATCGTTCTGATAATTATATACTGATAAATAATAATCATATAAAAATACATTCTTAGCTCCACTTTAATTTTTACCCTTTAATTAATAAAATAGATTTTTGAAAATGGCAGATGCATAGCATCCACAATTTAAATCATACAGTAAAGGACATAGAAGAATGTAATCACTGTGAAATTCAACCTTTCAGAAATAATGATGTTTGACATTTTGATGAGCTTTGCTCCAGTAAATGCATATATTTACATAATACACTGTTACATATATTTTCAAAGCTGAGATAATATTTTGGATGTTTTTCTGTATATATTTGTATGTTTATATTTATAAATGCATAAACAATCATTTTAAAGAAAGACTATCTCATCATGTTGCAGTATCTATTAACTGAGGTAATGATTCATATATATTATAATTTATTTACTAGTCCCCTCTTGATAGATGTTTAAGCTTTTTATATTATTTATAATATA
>NC_048224.1:116139844-116170603 GCF_002007445.2 Ailuropoda melanoleuca
TTAACAAAACTTTTATGCTTACATATTAGTTATGTTAAAATGTATTAGTTTCCTTTGTTTCAGATAAAATAGTAATGCATACTCGAAATATATATATGACAGTGGATGAAATATGTAAGGTTAGTAAAAATATTTAGATTAACAGTTTTCAATAAATCTCTAGAAATCTTGTAAATTCTCTCTTGGCTTAAGAAAGGTTAATAAACTCAGATTTAAAAGCAGTAGAAGGACAACCTAAGTAATATGTTGTGAGACTTACTTCAATCCCAGGTAATGGTCTAGAAAATATAATAAGGTAATCGATCTTTTGGAAGAAGGAACTCATGAATTGAGTGAAACGTTGTCCACAAGTATTTCTGAGACACGGTTGCAAACCAATGTAATAAATGAATTTTAATAGAGTAATTGATAAGGTTGATGAGGACAGTGTGCCTTGTGTAGTGTAACAAAGTTAAAGTCAAATGACACATTCTATTTTGTTGCCTGCTTCTTTCAACAAATGCATCATAAGCATCATTCAAAATGGCTTACTATGAATGGAATTATGAGAAAGTTATTATAATTACTGGAAATATGCTATGTTCACCATAAGTTTTCTTGAATATATTATCTTCATTCTTTGGATATTTCTAAGTATATATATTTGCTTATTTTATCAGCCTGCTGGATTCTAAACCCCTAGTTGATTTATTTCATAATACTTTTTTGTAAGATGTATTAATTTATTTTAGAGAGGGTAGGGGGAGCACCAACAGGAGGGGCAGAGAGAGAGGGAGAGAGAATCTTAAGCAGACTCCATGCTGAGCGCAGAGCCTGTTGCGGGGCTCGATCTCATGACTGTGAGATCACTACCATGAGATCACCATCTGAACCAAAACTAAGAGTCAGATGCTTAACCAACTGTGCCACCCAGGCACCACGATTTCACAATGCTTTTAATAAATTTTCATTTTACCACATAATTTTAGAAGACAAAAAGCATTATGCATCCCATTATGCATTACAAGGCAAATAGTTTCCTTCCTCCCTCTTTTTCTCCCTCCCTCTTTCCTTCCTCCTCTCTCTCTTTCCCTCTCTCCTGTATGTATACAGGATCTCATTCATAATTTTTCTACTTCCAGAGAAGTAGGTTGTGATTCATTCCACTCTTAGATTACATTAAAATAGCTCTTTGTAAAACAACCAAACCAAAAAAAACTCATTATAAATATTAAGCAGTATAATTTCCTAATAATTCCTGCTTAAAGGAAAATAGGAAGATGGTGACACTGAATTACAAGTGAATTTTTTTATTTTCACATTTTAAATGTTACAATTATCATTTATTTTGATCGAAGCCTTCTTTCTAATTATTAGTGTGCCGTTATTCCATAGCTCCCTAAATACTTAGCTGTAAGCTTTTGGGTAAAATTGATCTTAAACTCTCTAAAGAAGAATACCCTTAATTGTGCAATCAAAGATTCATAAATTTAACAAAATTAAAAAAAAAAATCTTCTATGAGCCAAGCACTGTTCTTTGGGGATATGGCAGATAGGAGCACTGATGAAATCCTTGCCATTGTGGAACTTTCATTCTAGTTTCCAAAGATAGCAAACTAAAAAACAAGCAATGTAATTTTAGGAAATAATGTGACAGGATAAGAAAATGAAAAATGATAGGTGGTGGGGCCATTTTTGTAGGAATAGTCCTGGAAGGCTGAGGCATTTGAGCAGACACTGAATGATGTGGGAAGCGAGTTGGAGAGCAGTTCATTCCTGGCATGAAGAACAGCAAGAATAAATTACTGCTGTGCTGATTAATTTGTTATTAATGAGGAAGAGCAAAGACATAAGTCTTCCTAAAGTGGAGTGAGCTAGGAGTAATATGGTAGGGAATGACTTAGAAAAAAAACCTTGGGCTTGTTAATATCGTTTTGTTGTTTTTTGGTTTTGTTTTATGTTCTTTAACTAAGAGCAAGGATTTGGATTTTGTTTTGATATGATCAAAAGATTGGCGCAGTGATGATGTGTTTTTATCTATGTGGAAAGTAGATGGTAATAAAGAATGATGGCGATCACTTTGAATACTATTATGGTAGTCTAGGTGAGATCATTTGGTAGTCTAGGTGAGATCATTTCAGATCCATTAGGAAGATATATCCCAGAAAATATGCTGATGTACCAGATATGGTGTGTGAAAGAAAGATAAAGATCAAGGTCAGATTTACAACATTTTATTGGCACAGTGGTGTTGACATAAGTGACATTTACTGAGGAGGGTACCACTTGAGCACGAATCATTGGGAAGAGAAGGGATCAACAAATATTTGTGTACGTGAAGTTTGTAATTTCAGACCATCTATAGATGATTTTGAGTAGGCTTCTAAAGATAAATTTATTTATAGATAGATGCAGATATATATAGATGTAATTATGAATATCAGGAAAGCAGTGAGCCCTGAAAATGTACAATTAAAACCATATGCATATAAAAGACATGAAAACATACTTTTCTACAAAATTTACTGTTAAATGCTAAATTATTATCTGTATATTTTATAGGTTATATATTTTTTTTAATATTTCTACCTGGAGAATAACTGCATGTGCTGTAATGTGGTATCTCTGTTCTGTGTGAAATTCTTTTATATTTACATGTAAATAGGCTAACACTTGTTAGTATTTTAGGGAATGTCTCTCTTTACCTAAATGCAGATTTTCAGGGGCTGGAAATCATGCTCAATCATCTGCCTATGAAAGCAAAATCTGCCTTATGTAAAGAATTCTTCCGTTTATTAGTGGTACTCCCTTACTCCCTTACCAGATTTCCAGTCTCCCTGGATTTAATTTAAACCAGTGAAATCGTTTGTGAACGTTGGGCAGAATTCCACTGCAATTGTCTTCACATTTGGTTAGTCTGCTTACTGGCCTTTAGTAGTTCCCACTTCAAGTCTGTGATTTCCCTGGAAATTCAGTCGTAGATCTATTACATGAACATCAAATGTCTTACTAGTTTCTTCAGATCTCCATCATAATAGTAGAGTTTATGTTGTCTCTCTTACTAATGAAGCCATTTTCCTCTATGGGATGGAGAGAAGAGCTGAGAAATTCTTCAAATCTTCTATTTCCGGGTGGTGTTGCATTAGAGTTGGGAATCAAGTCACAGACAAGCTAATCAGAAATTAATATATTTTCATATTGATATTTGAATGTCAACTTCTCATTCATATATAAAATTGTGTGTTTGTCTTTTTGTCTGTATTGAATCTGCACAAAATGGGATTTGTTTATAAATTATTTAGTAAACTTCAAGATGATGAGTTAAGAACATGTTCAATTTATTATGACTCCCCCCACCACTGTACCCTGAGCTTGAGTAAGTCCTGAATTCTCAAAGAAGCCCCATCAGTATTTTTTAGGCAGGAAGTAAGTGTTAGTATTCTACTCAATCCTGTCTACATATGACAAGTGATACTTTGTTACAAAGCCATGAATACACTCTTGGGCAGATAAATATGTTCTCAAATTATCTAAATAGAAATACTGAATTTTATTGGATTTTGAGGTATTGTTCAGGATATAATTAGGGCTTGAAACTCCTGTGATTGAATAATATTATTTAAGGCGGTCTCCTGAAATGAAAGAAAAACTGAAGTTTAATAAACTGATCATATTTTGTGACAATAACCAAATAACAATTTAAATTATTTAGCATTTCACCTATATGCAAATAATTGATTTAAAAATTGTCATATGGGAAAGAATTTTATAATACATATTTAAGTTAAACATGTTTATGATACGTATAGGCTTTTTTATTTTTAGAAGGGAAAATTTATTTTATCAGAGCACATTTATGGTTCTCCATTTATTTTGTGATACAGGTTAATAAATTAACCTTCTTTCGTATCTGGAGGTGGATGTTTAGGTAACTTAAATTTTAGTGTGACTTCCCTCCTTGTTTTATGTCCCATTAATAGGGTCTTGTAAATCTGAAAAGCTTTATTTTTCTAACATGGGTTCTTGGATATGCTATTTCCACATACCATAATTCTAACCATGTGGTCTTACCATGGCAAATCCTTATAACATTCCCTAACAATACCTTAAGTAGTGGAGCATAACAAAAATTTGCTGCTAGGGAAATTCTAACTTTCTGGCATGAGAATATAGGAAGGATTTTCTTTTTTGTGATTTCTTCCAGCATTTTTAAGTGTGGTTATCATGGTTCAATTCATTTGAATGATGATAGACTTAAAATCCAAAGAAACATTTTTCTTCTGAAAGAACTCAAGTAAATTATTCTCTTTCCAATCTACTTTGCCTATGATACGCTGGCATTTTAGAATTTTTTTCACCAAAAGCAATGCCTCATGTGATGCCCAAAATAGTATTTGTTCAGTTCATGTTGATAGTGGATTAAACTCAATATTAGAGTACTAAGAACTATTATAATTATAAGGATTTGGCTTATAGAGGATTTAGGGAACTACAAGAAGAAACACCTTAACCTCAGGATAAGTATTTCTAACAGCAGTATTTTCTAATGGAATATGGATTATGTGATAATCCTGTAGCTCAAATGTTACTGTGCAGAGTAGAAATCTGTGTTGGTGAAGCAGTACATTGCTTTTGAATTGCTATTTGAATCTAATAAAGGCACAGTTTGTTCAAATATGTATGAACATTTAAAACATATCTTATGTAGTCAGTATCCTGGGGTACCTGAGTGGCTTAGTCGGTTAAGTGGTCAGACTCACGGTTTTGGCTCAGGTCATGATTTCAGAGTCCTGGGATCGAGCCCCACATCAGGCTCCATGCTCAGCGAGGAGTCTGCTTGAGAGTCCCTCTCCTTCTTTCTCTGCCCCTCCCCCGCCTCTAAAATAAATAAGTAAAATCTTTAAAAAAAAAAAAAGCCTAAGTGATTTCAAATCTTCATTATACATTAAACCAGTTACTTTTCCTTCGGCTCTAATATCTTGTGTTACTATTATAAATTCAAATAATCTCAGAAATGGATACCCACTTACTGGATAACACAGTCAATAAACTTAAATCATTTTCAAAATGGTGAATATTATCAATTTGGATATTGATTATTATTAGACCATTTATAAAATATTAAATTATGTTTATCTAACTTTAGCACCTCTGTTGTTTGAATATTAAGAAAGCAATTGATGGAATAGTAATTCCCTTTACCGTAAATCATCAAAATTAAAACTTTTCCATTATCACTCAATTTCCATCTTGCTCAAGTGTAAACTAAGCTGACATCAGAAAGTGTTTAATTTCTTTAGAACAGCATTTTCAATTAAATTTTAAAATTCTTATAAATATTCATGAGGGATTAAATTTCTAATAATGGCAAACTAAGTTGCTTAGGTCAACACAAAAAAATACGCTTATTAAATAAAAAATAGCAGATGCTTCAGATCATTAGTAATCTGAAAAAGATAGTGAGAACCCCCTGCATACTTTTTTTTTTTTTACATAAAACCTATAGTAAGAAAAGGGGGGAAAAACTGTGCATTAAAGGTACATTTACCCTCATGGCATTTACCCATACTCCAGTCAGCTCTATTTTGGTTTCCTGGTTGAAGCAGACCAAAGACATAGGTCACAGCCCAGAGTTTTGTCACTTTCCCTTGCCTTGAGCTAAAGAGCTAATCTTCAAGTAAGAGTGAACAAATGTTGAGAAACGCAGAGAGCATTTCCTTGGCACAAAATGGAAAAGAGAAAATTTTTAAAAAAATCATCTTGGGGTGTTTATGGTCACAGACTTGACCTTGTCTTACGTATTTGTGAGCATGCTCAGCCTGGGTGAGCCAGGGGCTTAGGTATTGTCAGTTTGGCTTGAGACTTTCTCAAACATATGGTAGCAGAAAGGAGGGAAAAGAGGGACAACTCTCCTTGACTTCAGAGCACTGATTATCATTTAAGGACGATGGCCAGAAACTGTGAAATACTACAAAGCACACAAGGAAATAAGAAATGCTGAACATGTGTGAGAATCAACAGAAACTACATACCAGCCATGTGTAGTCTACAGATAATAGATTTATATAATGTGGTAGTTAAAATAATTCATGCTCAACCTGTTTAAAGAAATAAATTATTAAAAATATTGGAAACCCAAAAAGTGACATAGCAGATTTTCAAGAACAACCAAACAGGAAAGTATAAACTTCAACTTCCAGCCTTGTTGGAGTAACTGGTACAAGACTTTTCATTTTGTCTTTATTTTTATTTAATTATTTTATTTTTTTTCATCATGATAAGTGTACTCTTTGATCCCCATACCCTCTCAACCTCCCCTCTGATAACCATCAGTTTGTTCTGTATAGTCAAAACTCTGTTTCTGGGGGGAGGGGGGAGTTTGGCTTTTTTTTCATCTCCTTTGCTCATTTGTTTTGTTTCTTAGATTTCATGTATGAGTGGGTCATATGGTATTTGTCTTTCTCTGACTTATTTCATTTGGCATTATACTCTCTAGCAACATTTGTTGTTGCAAATTGTAAGATTTCATTCTTTTTTTATGGCTGAATAAAGAAAATATATGTATATCTTTATCCATTCATCTATCAGTGGACACTTGGGCTGCTTCCATAGTTTGGCTATTGTAAATAATGCTCTAATAAAGCAGTAAATACAGGGGTGCTTGTATCCCTTTGAATTTTTATATTTTGGGGGTAAATACCCAGTAGTGTGATTCCTGCATCATAGGGTAGTTCTATTTTTAAGTTTTTGAGGAACTCCTATACTGTTTTCCAGAATGGCTATACCAGCTTGCATTCATTTCATTTTTTAAATAGGAAGGAAACTGAAAATATACAAGAAAATAGGGAGGAAGACAGCACAGGACTGTATTCCTTGAGTGAAAGAAAACAAATGACTTGAGTTTTAATACAACCTCAAGTGTCTCTGTGAAGAGGTTTTCCTGGAATGGTGTAAAAATGAGTAACCCAAGCAAAGCACAATGACTATAGTGAGTTGAGGAATAAGAAATCAGAATTTTTGACAGCTGAGGCAGCTGTGATTTGTAGGGAAAGAAACTACAAAAGGGGGAGATATGCCAAGAAAAAATTTACAAGTACATTCATGCCATCCCCTTTAGTCTTTTGCTGGATACCGATTTTCATATTTATATGGTGAACCCCCAAAAGGTTGATGAACAAATTTCAGAGATTACTCAGAGCTGAGAGACATTTGCATTCCCATTACCCAGATATGTAGATATGGTTCAACATGTGTATTCATGAGAGCCACCTAAAGGATCAGGACATAGAGTAGGTCTTAAATTACTCTTGAGGAAAGGCTACTCTCTGGATACACCGAACATTACCTAAAGGAAGCCTCAAAATGTTAGCTTTATTTGTAAATAACTTATCTTTCCCAAACAATAATAATATTCTTTGACTGTAGAAAACAAAAAACAGGTATTGAACTCTGTACAATGCAAAATGTCAAATTTCCAATTTAAAAAAAAATACTAGACTTTGGAAGAAGCAGATGAAATAACAGGAAAAATAAATTCAAGTCCCCAAATGACAGACAAGAGAGATTAGCAGACAATTGCTTTAAAATAGTTACAGTAAATAGGATCGACCTTTTAAGGAAAAACATGATTATTATAATGAGTAGAGAAATGGAAGCTGAAAAATAGAATCTCTGAAATGAAAAATTCACTGGATAAGCATATGAGAAATTTAAATAATGTAAAATGAGGTAACAGTGAACTTAAGGCATAATAACAATTATCTGGCAAAATTAAGAATAATATAGAGAAGAAACATACAACAAATATGATGAATAAAAATGGGACAGGATTAGAGGTGCTTCAGATAATAAATAATGAGATTATATTATGATAAATAATATATTCAGTAAATTTGGAAGATTAGATAAGATAGAAAAAATTCTAGAAAACTAAAATTCACCAAAACTACCTAAAAAATTAAAAACCTATTCATGTTACTTTAAAATTAAATTATTTTATAATTACTTATTTATACATAACATATACTTTTCTTATAACTATTTTATACCTTTATTTACATTATATTCTAAAATATAATTAACACTCATATTTATGTTATTAATAATCAAGTTATAAATAATTCATAAACTAAGTTTTTAAATTAAATATATATTTAAATAAATTTAAAGCCATTCTCAGAAGATATGATTTTTTACCTAGAAAATTCATATATATCTGCATGCAATGATTAGCACTAATAAGACTGACAAAGTCACTAGATAGAAAATTACTATACAAAATTTTGTTGTCTTTGATATTCTAAAAACACAATATCTTAGATTGATACAATTTAGAGTAACACCAAAAATATGAAATATCTATGTGTAAATTTAAATGATGATGTGTAAAAGTTATATGAAAAATTCCATTAGATATGTTAAAGAAGATATTAATGTGTTTGGCATAGCATATTTACAGTTTTAACACTAGATATTGTAAAGATGTCAGTTGCTCTCAAATTCTTTAATACATTCATTTGGAAGCCAACAACCAAAAATTTTTATGGAAATTGGCAGGCATCCTGTAACATATAAACTGAGATATAAGGACCAAGTATAGTGAAGATTGTAATATAAGATTGAGAATTTTCTTCTGATGTATGTAACATGTATATTGTACATATATATTGTATTAATTGAGTTTCAACTATTGTATTGCTTAAGTTTCATAAAGTTCAAGACTTTGATTACTTTTTTTAGAAGATATTTTTCATTTTGCAACTCTGGAAATTATGGGCATCTATAGCAGGCTGTCTTCACAAACCCTGTACCTTAAAGGGCCAGTTAAAAGTGGAGCCTGATTGTCTAAATAGTTGCCAAAACCAAATTCAGGTTAAGACGTGAATCTAGTTCGAAGAAAGCCATATATTGTACTATAGTTGCGTACATACAAGCTCATGTAAAAGTGCAAAGACATTCTCTTACGGTTGTTCCTTGAGTTGGAGGGATTTGTATTTGAAAGAATGCTCATCCTTACAAAACGAATGCCGGGTGTGGCAATCGACTGTTAGAACAGAGCTTATTTCAAAGTTAAAAAAAAAAGCAGATCACTTTATTAGCCCCTCTCTTTTACTTAGTTATTTTAAGATTAACTTTGTCTGAAACACTGGAGACTTAGAATTCATAACTCCTTCTCAGATTATCTTCAGTAGTTTTGAAATATAGACCTCTTGTTAAATGCAAATCATTGGACAATTCCATGTAAAAATCTAATTTGAAAATATAGGAAATGTGGATATTGGCAGGAGAGCACTCAGAAGTTAATTATTTGAAGTCACTTGATTAATTTCCTCTATCTTTTTTTTCCTATTTGATATACATTTGAAGGAAAAATTAATAGCAAAAATGAAAGTAGATACATTATGTTCAGATAGGCTGGCAGGAATCAGGATATCTATGAGTAAGAGACACGTAGGTTTAACAGGAAAGACAGAGAAAATTTTAATAAAGAAAGGAGAAATCATATTTGCAATACTAGTAACCGTTAAGGGGACGTGTTAGGTGTTTGGGTTGGGGAAAAGGTGGAAGCATCATCAATAATTCTTGTGGCTCATTACACTTAAGCCAGATGTGTATCTTCTCTCTCAGGAGCATTTAGAGAAAGGAGGAGGTACAGTAAATAGTTCTTCTCTACAGATCATTCCTGCCTGTTTCTGTATCTATTCTATTTGATCTGTAAACTAATTTTTTCAGGTAGTTTACAGCAGCACGTGGTTGCAAAAAACTTTTTGATGACTTGTTCAGAAGGTTGAGAATAGGGGTTTTCAGCCGAGCACACCAACGTTGCACGCTCTGTCTGGTTTCTGCAACGTGCATCTGTATGGCAAAACGCCTTTCCTTGTCATTTTTCTATTTTATTTAAGTATCTACAAAATCAATTCAATAGCAAAGATTATTATCAGTTGCATAGATGACAAAATCAGCTTTTTATTATCTGATAAAATATACTCATGTAAGTAAATATGTCTAGGACCTCAGGTGTTATCATACTACTGTTTTACACCAAAAATAATTTTTTTGACATCGTGAAGTAGCTTTTTTAATAGACTGAGTAAAGTAAAAAGCATTTTTATTATGTGAGTGTCATCTTCAAGAAACTGTTGTAATTTTTCATTTTTATATACTTTTAGTCTTGTATAGAAGGATATGTTATGACATAATCTAATTTTTGACTGAAATCTAATTCAAGATTACATTTAGTACTTATCTCAGATAGATAGCACTGTAGAGAATGTGACAACTTTTCTTATTTAAACAAGATTCTGTCAAATGTTGACAACCAAGTACAGATGTGAATTTATCTGAAGGCAATAGATGCCATCCTCTGCTTCAGTGTGCGGTCTTTTTCGTTCTTCTTCGTTCCTTTAGATAGCTCCATAATTTTGTGATTATTAGTTAGAGAACTGAGTAAAAATTATGGACTCAGAGATCTGGGCTCAAAGTTTTGTGTGCGATTGAACACGTCATTTCTTTTGTAATATTTTACCTTTGTTCTGGCATCTAACAAACATAGAGGAAATCACCAGCTCACTGGATTTACACCAACTGAATACCCCAGTGTAGCCAGCAGCCAGATCAATAAACAGAAGACTGCCAATGCCACATTGCCCTTTACGGGCTCCCTCCCAGCCTCTAAATACTATCTCAAGCATATCATTACTAACTTCTAACATCATGGAATAGTCTTGGCTCTTTTTATATTCTATATAAAGAAAATCATATATTATTAATCATTTGTATTTGGCTTCTTTCAACTCAATCTTATGTTTAGGAGATTTATCCATATTGGTGTATGTGGATTAATCCATTCGTTCTCACTAGTGAATGATATCTTGTGTGACCATATCATGGTTTGTTTATCCCTTTAATGTTGAGGATATTTGGATATTTTCCAATTTTTTTTTTTTTTTACTTTTTATTGGAACTGCTATGAGCATTTTTGCATGCACTTCTGTTAAAAATTTAAGCACTCTTCGGGAGGTCGTCTGCTAAGGACAGGAATTGCTGAGTCAAAGAGAATGCATATAGTCTTTGTTAGTGTTTACTACTAAACAAAATCCCAAGGTGATTGTATCAGTTTCACACTCCCCCTGGCAATACATGAGTGTTCTGGTAGGTCCACATACTGACAGACACTTGGCATTTTCATTTTTATCTTCCTTTTCTGTCCCTTAAGTGTTTTCCCAACTTCTTCTTTGGCTTATTTTCCTTCTCATTCTACATGTGCTCAAGTTGACACAGTTTCAACTCTATATAAATTCTAAGGCATAAATATATATTTGTAGCCTAGATCACTCTTAAAAATCCAGGATTTATATCCGCATGCCTCCTGAATCATTCAACTTCTGTGAAATTTCTGAGAATTTTAATAAAACCTGTCTCCCTAGATTTGCCTTAATTTTTCTTATATTATTTGTTGACTAATCTAAAAGTCTGATTTTTATCCTTTAGGTTTATTCATTTACATATTCAAAATATTAGTAGAAAACTTATTTTATTTTTGCTCTTAATTATCTAAAACTATAGCTTTCTCGCCAACGTTGCTGCCTTTGTCATTATTCAAGGTTTGAGTATCTCTCATCTCATTTCTTTCACTAAATGTCTATTTTTTTCCATTTTAATATCGTCCTTTAGTTCCCCAACTCCCAAATTGTTGTCTAGAGTTGTCTTTTAAAGTGCAGTTTGCTCATTCGTAGCACTATCATGGTATTGTCTTTTTTTATGGTTTTCCTTCTTACATTCAGATTTTTTTAAAAAAATTAGTTCCTTAGACTGGCAAGTAAAGTATTTCGTGCTCAGGCCAAAGATCTGCAAACCCATCTCCTTGGAGGAAGTATTGAACTGTAGAAAGGACAAGTGTTCTTTTCAGACAGACTATAAATAAAACTTATTTGAGAGGTGATCAGGTCACCAGTGTGCATGAATTTATTCTCCTTTGTGAAAGATTCTTATGTCTGCCTACCTCAGAACACAATTTTATGGGGATTATATTAAATGGGGTATCATGTGAAAGACTGACATAATCTGATTTGTAACAGTCTCTTAAAATAAGTAATTAGCTCCTGACACATCTTCAAGAATGTTCTTTTCCCTTGCCACATAGGGTGCTTCAGAACAATGAGTAGATGGTGCTTTAAATCTCTGTATCTTTGCTCATCCTATCCCATCTTTCTGGTATGTAATTCTTGATTTGGGGGGGGGGTGAAGAGGGCTGGCAAATTCGTATTCTTTAATCAGAAAAAGGTTCATTGTCATTTCTTTTGATTATTATAACTTGGAGTAGTAAAGAAGTTTTTTTATTGAAGTATAATTGATATACACTATTGTATTAATTTTTTGGTGTACAACATAGTGACTCGACATTTATGTAAGTTACAAAATGATCAGCATAAGATAGTTACCATCTGTCACCATACAAAGTTATTACGATATTATTGACTGTATTCCCTATGCTGTGCTCTGCATCCCTGTGATTTATTTCTGTACAGCCACAGTCTTTTTCACATGCATTTTTTCCCTCATATTCCATGTTCTACGTAACTAGCAGCTTCTGGTTCACAACTATTTCCAAAATAAAATACAACAAAAATAATTACACAGCCTATTAGTTCATCATATACAGAAATGTGAATTTATTTAACTCTAATACAGAAGTACTTACCAATATATCTGGCATCTTATGAGGTCAATATGTATGTAACTAAAGATTGACAACATTTCATGATTGACCTAATGAATAAATGAATGGGTGAGTTATTGAAGCTTATATTAATTGAGAGGTTAGAAAAAATTATTTGAAAATATATATGTCATTGTATTTGATGTTAAAATGTTATCGTTTACCTATAGAGCCTAATGCTTTTTTCTTAAATCTATAATAATTTGCATTGGTTATGTTCAGTTGAAATAACAGTTCCATTCTTAAATATTTGAATTGTGATTGAAAGTTAATTTAATTTGGTGGATTAATTCACAGGACAAGAATTTACTGATCACTAATATACTCAATGTGGTATCCAGCAATAATGGGCATATTATTTAGCTTAATTATAGCATCCAGTTTACCTTTCTAGTTACTGTAATAACTGGTTCCTAAGTGCTTAAATTATGAAATATTTTGTACATTGAAATATATTTCTGATTTAATCTTGAAAGTGATATGAAAACCATAAATGATATATTGCATTTTATAATAGCTAAACTTTCATAAAAAGTATGGGATGTGTATATTTAAAAGTATTTTAAGACCATCTCTTTATCATTTTTATTTTTACTTAAAGCCTGAACAAAAATAGGTTCAATTATATTCAAATGTCTCCAGATTTGATCTTTAGAAATTGTTTCACATATCCTGAAATAAACAGAGAGTTAAGCGAAGAATATTGCTTACTTTTAAAATATTCATAAGGCAATGAGACGTTTCTTGTGAACTATGGATATAGGAGTTTTTAAAGAAAATATCTGCCAGCAGAATTGCAATGCATTTTTCAAATATCTAGTTTCTTATGACAGCAACTACCTTCACGTTGAGCCAAAGGGATTTCCAAATCAGAGATCTGAGTCTGACACTTCAGTTAAAGCGACTATTCATAATGCAGTTTTAGATCACGTTTGGGGTTTGATAATCCTCCAGAATATCAGGTTTCTATATGTTTTGTGTTCATCTGAATTCAATTGAAAAAACAAAACCTTTTAATGGAAAAAAAAACTAATGAGAAAAATGAACAGTAATTCACTTTGAATCTTTTGGAGAATGGAAGTATTTTATTCAGGTTAATTTCCAGCAAGCATCAGTTTGAACAAAGATAATTTGGCTACCATTGCATACACTTAAAATGATCATTTTATATCATTCTCTTTTATATATCTTCTCTTTTTATTTTTTAATGAATTATGTTCCATCTGGAGTAAGCCCTTTTTTCTTCAAATTTATAAGTGAAATACCATCCTTTAAAATTGTCTTCAGAATCATCAGAGAAACTCTTTCTATTGCTTTTACAACCATTGTGCATGTTTAGCCTTTAGAAGGTGTCCATTTTGTCCCCTCCACTGCAAAAATGCTCTTTAAAGTCTTTATTTTATGCAAAAAAAAAATCTGAAATAACAGTCCTAATGTATTTTGACCAATGCTGTTATCATTGCAGGGAATAAGCAGT
Source organism: Ailuropoda melanoleuca (assembly GCF_002007445.2). Lineage (NCBI taxonomy): Eukaryota > Metazoa > Chordata > Mammalia > Carnivora > Ursidae > Ailuropoda > Ailuropoda melanoleuca. The sequence goes on from NC_048224.1 coordinate 116,154,019, forward strand.
GTCTTCAAAGTAATTAAAGGAGATTCTGAGAGTTGTTTTATAACTCTCAGTTGTTTTATAAAGTTAGTTGTTCATGCTGTATACTTCGTGGGTTTGGTAAAGACACCAACTTCTAAAGGGAAAAAAAAAAACCTGTAAGTATATCAGGAAACCCAAATAAGTAACCAATGTGGAAACTACACAAATTAACATTAGGTTTTATTAGAGACAGCATGGGGATGGGGCAAGGGATACACTGTAGCATTAATAATAGGGATTTCTATATTCATTGAACCTGGTCTTATGATAAGATATACAATGATGGGCACCTAGGTGGCTCAGTAGTTAAGCGTCTGCCTTTGGCTCGGGGCTTGATCCCAGGTTCCTGGGATCGAGCCCCATATTGTGCTCCTCTGCTGGGAGCCTGCTTCTTCCTCTACCACTCCCCCTGCCTGTGTTCCCTCTCTCACTGGCTGTCTCTCTCTCTCTCTGTTAAATAAATAAATAAAATCTTTTTTTAAAAAAAGAGATACAATGAGAAGGTATATGAAAATTAGTAAAAATGCAATTATAAAAGAATAAAAATATTTTAGCAGCATGGAATTTCTAGAAAAACATACTTGAGAAAAATGGAAAACCTGGGTTTCACCAGGAAGGAACATTTCTAGTAAGGATAAAGATGCCAAAAAAATTAAATGTGCTCTTCAGAACAAGGGGAAAGAATGGACTTCTTATAATATCTATACTTATCCTAAAAATTAGAGGACAAATATAACCAATAGCTGACCTTACACATACCTCCCATTTAAGTAGTACATTTCTTTTTGATAATAAAAACATGCCTTTTAAAAGGTTTTCTAGTAGAAAAATATGAGGATTTGCTGAAATTAACCTCCCACATTTCCCCAGTGATAGTGTTTATTATTCTGCCATCCTGTTAAAACTCATCTTATCAATGCAAATAGTTATGGTGCATTGCTTCAGTTTATTATTTGTTCATTTTTTCTTTAATTTTAATGGTTTTATAGGAATTAGACTGAAATTATTTGCATTATTTTTTATAATCTAAACTTAAATATTCTACAGTTATTACTCCCAATATTATACAAGTTATATCATATTAAATATTTATAATCATTAATGCTTATTTTATCAATTATTAATAAAGATCACTAATATATGATAGTTTGTATTATAAAATAGTTTCAGGTATAAAAACATATTTTCAGGTATTTTTGAGAGTAGTAAATGGTCTTCAGCCAGAATAGATATTTTTCTAGTCTGACTTTTTTTTCTTCTCCTTTTAATAGTCTCTTCCTTTGCAAGAATGAAGGTACTCCACTTTAGTTAGGAAATTCTGGATCATTGATAGTTTTGGTTATTTATTGGTGTATTAAGACCTACATTAGAAATTTGTGGTTTAAGGCAACAATTTTATTGTGCTTAACATTTTATGAGTCAGAAATTCAAAAAGGACCTCACGTGACACTTGATCTCAGTTGTCTGTGGTATCAGATGAGGAGGTCGACTGAGGCTGGAGGATGGCCTGAATCTGACTTACTCATAAGGCTGGCAAGTTTGTATTGGTTGTCAGCTCAGAGCTCGCTGAGAAACTAAGGACCTCTCCACTGGAATGCATAAACTTTCTCAGAAAATGGAAGCTGGGTTTCAACACCTAAGTATCAGGTTTCCATTCTCGTAAGTCATGGGCCTAGAAATTGGCAATATTATAACATCTTCCGTGTGTTATTGGTCAAAGCAGTCTTAGGGTCCACTCAAATTCAAACAGAAAAGGCACAGATATTACGACTAATAGAATGTTAGAATCTCCCCAGTTTCATAGGAATCATACATGGATGAAAACCATCTTAATTTTTACATCAATCTGATTTCAAACAAAACCGTTTTGTTGGCAGATATAAAAATATTTGAATGATCAGCAGAAAAGCTATTGAATATGTCTGCCTTGCAACACTCTACTCTTTAAATTGGATCACTGACATCAATCACTGGCAGTGCCCTTGATGAAACTTTTTCTTTTTTCCGCCCTTTGGTAAGCCGTAGAGTACATTTTAAGATATATTAAAGCAGAGAGATCTAGACATAAGAGACATAAAAGAAAAATCAATGCCTGTGAAGAGAAACTGAGAATATTAAAGAAGAAATACCTTGCTTTCTTCTTTATTGCTTACAATGTTAACAGATTTCTGAGGCAGGATGAGACTTTTAACCCAAGACCTGAGCAGAGCATTTGGCGTTTAGACCGTACCTCTATTCTGACCCAGAGATAATAAATACGCATTGTGTTAAGCCACTAGGTCTGTGGTTATTTATCACATAACAACAGAATACTAATATAGTGATATATTTCAGTGAACATTAGCTCTTATTTTCAATTCAGGTCAGTATATTTATGTTTTCTTTATTGTCCATGTTCTATGTCCTGTTTAAGAAATTACTGACTAGGGGCTCCTGGGTGGCTCAGTTGGTTAAGCGTCTGCCTTTGGCTCAGGTCATGATCCCAAGGTCCTGGGATGGAGCCCTGCATTGCACTCCCTGCTCAGCTGCTTCTCCTCTTCCCTCTGCCCCTCCACCCTGCTCATGCTGTCTGTCTTGCTCACTCTGTCTCAAATAAATAAATAGAATCTTAAAAAAATAAAAGAAATTACTGGCTATTCCAAGATCCTGGAGATTTTTTCTTATTCTATTTTCTAAAAGATGTATCACTCTGCATATAATCTATTTAGAATTGGCTTGATATATGGTAGAATTCATAGTTTGTTTTTCATGTATCTCTTTAGTTGATCCAGTATTATGGTTTTGAAAGTCTGTACATTTTGCACTGCTCTGCAAGGCTTCTTTTCCACTGTATGAAGGTACATTTAAATCTCAATCACTTTAGAATCCTGAATCTGTGCCATTGGTTTAGTTGTCTATCATTCATTGTGCCTGTAACACCCTGAATACTTATAATATTTTATATTAATTAAATTAATATACAGTGAACTCTGTTCTTCAAAATTGTTTTTGTTATTTCTATGCTTTTCATGTCCATATTAATTTTAGTATCATTTTGTCAATTTCTATACTCATTTACACATAATTTATACACAATTTGCATACATATAAATACACACACACATTGATTGCAGCTGGGCTGTTAACACATCCAGACATTTGAAGAATTCACTTCCAAGATCATTCAAATCCTTGTCAAAATCTCTTTCTTTACAGCTGCATGGCAGGGGTCTGGCTGTTTGCTGGCTGTCTCCTGAAGGCTTTCCTCAAGTCCTAAAGGCCACCTGGTTTCTTGCCACATGAGCTTCCTGAACATGGCTGTCACTTCATCAGGCCAGCAAGAGTGATTCCTCCACATTGTTTAGAGTGTCTTTTGTAACATAAATTAGAGTGACATCTCAACTCCATTGCCATGCAACCTAATTGAGCAATAACTCTTCTGCTTTGCTATATTCTATGGGTTAAAAACAAGTTACAGCCCCCACGTACAATGGGAAGGGTCATACAAAGCCATGGACACCAGGAAGTAGAATAATCACTGGGGGTCACCTTAGAATCTGTCCACTGCAAACCTTAAGGAAGTGAAAGTGCAAACTCTAGAGGGTTGGACAAATTTGCAATTATTACAATTGGCAAGGAGTTTACATCCAGGAAATATAAAGAATGCATACAAATGCATAACAGAAAGAGATCCTAAGAATGTAGTGGAAAAGAGACCAGCTAGAACAAAGACATCACAATAAGGAAAATTCAGTATAATTTAGATATATGAAATGTGCTCAACTTGTGAAGGAAGTGAAATTATAATCGCATTGAAAATCCACTATACAAAACACAGAATGACTATTAAAAAAAAAAAGATTGCAAGTATATAAAATAATTAGAATGCTCAAACTCTGCTGATAGGAGTAAAAATTTGTATAACCACTTTTAGACTGCATAACTGATCATAAAAGCCTCCACTTATGGGTATATACCCAAGTAATTTTGTATTTAAATGCATTGCAAGTCACGTGTAGATGTACTTTAGTCAAATTATGGTCCCATATGACCAGAAACTAGTCAGATATTCCTCAAAAGTAATGCTGATAAATACATTGCATTATATTTGTCAAACAGAATTTCAAATAATGCTGCAAATAAGTGGAATATTGTTACATGCAGTAATATAGTGTTGACTCACACATGCCAGAAGCAAAAAAAGGAGACATTAGATTATTCCATTCATGTAAGGTTCAGAAGGATGAAAATGAACCCATGGAAGTACAATTAAACATTAATTACTTTACAGAAGAAGGTGGTTACTTTTGTAGTCTTGGTATTATTATTTTTCTTAATTTTTATAGTGGTGACATACCTGTATTACCTTTTTGATAATTCACTGAGGTTATCACATAAAATTATTATTACTATACTTCAACAAAAATATTTTTGAAGTAATTATAATTCAAGATTATGCTCTCCAAGTTATTAAAAATATTGTTTCAAGTTATGTCACTAAAGGGAATTTTTTTTAAATTCCAGGAATCTAATGATTTAGTTGTTGACATTTTAAACATGTTAATGGAAGCAATATGTTAAATTTATAGAAATAACATTTATATTATTTTGGATAAGTAGGCTTATGAGTTAATTTACAAAATATATTGGTGTCTTTTCAATAGCACCTGAAACTATTCCACTATGTTAAAAGCTATCGGTCTTAATTTTTTTTTTTTTCCAAGAAGCTAATACTGTTACCTTATCTTGCCTTTTTAGGTAAATAAATTATTCTTAAAGGAGGTTCCTGATGACAAAAGTACAATTAAAATAAATTGTAGCAAAAGAATGTTGAAAGAAGTTGTTCCTGGAACTGATATAGAATGAATAAATAGATGCAATTTACTTTGTTTTAGAAATTAAACTTAGTTGTTCTAAAAAATTAATATCTCTAAAGTCGACCATTCAAATCCCATGGGATTTTAACAGAAAGTTTTCAGTAGATACATGAAAATGCCCGTTTTGTAATTAGTATACCTGCAAGGAGGTAGTAATAAAGTGCATTGTTTTAATGTTAGAGTTTTAAATTAAGATGTATATTTATTTTAAGAAAAATGTATTCATTTGTTCAGAAATTTCAGAAAGAAATGTAAAAAACTTGCTTAACGGATATTGCCATTCTGTTTCAAAATTAACATGGATTAAACTTTAATTTACCTTGTACTTTAAATGTACTCACTCCTCATGGCAACCCTATGAATTAGATGTTATTATTGTCCACATTAGGTGTAGAAACTAAGACTTAGAGGAATTAAATAATTTTCCCAAAGTTGTACAGTTTGGGAATAGAAATGTTCTCTGAAGCCAGACTGACACTATGCCAGTGATCTTAATCATTCTACAACTTCCTTAGCTGCTAAACATCGTTTATTATATATTCTTCACACCTGGTTTTCTTTGTGGGAGATGCTGATATGCACAAGCAAGAATATTCCTTAATAATCTTCATATTCCCTGTTCTTAAATATAGCATGTGAAATTAATAACTAATGTGAGACAAAGTATTATACATTAACTCAGTCATATACATGGCTGTATAGAAGACAGCTTAATTTCATCTGGCTGGCTTCTGTGAATCCAAATCTTAAAACAAATTCCACGTCCTCTTATTGCTTTTGCCAGCACTAGATGAGGAAAAGGAGATTGGAGGTGTTTAGGGATTGGCTTGGAAAGGCAAATACCTAGAATAATAATTATTTGCTAATATTTTTGGCAGAGTAATAAAGAGAACATAGTAAAATTATTAGTTGCTCCATAAGGGGGTATGGTAAGCAGAATAATGCACCCTCCTCTCTCCCCCTCTGCCACCAGAACATGTTCATGTGCTAAGTCCTGGAACCTGTGAATATGTTGTGTTACCTGTCCAAAGGACAATGCAGATGTGATCGAGGTTATGGATTTAAAATGAAGAGATTATCCTGGACTATCTGGGGGGAAGGGGTCAATGTAATCACGTGAGTCCTTAAAAGTAGAGAATCTTTTCCTGGCCCTAATCAAGAGAGATATAATGATAGAAAAGTGGTCAGAGCAATGGCAGCATGATAAGGATTTGGCACCCCGTTGATTCTGAAATACAGGTGTTTTGTAAAAGGAATGCAGAGGTTTGTAAGGCTCAAATGTGGTCTCCATCAGACAGCCAGCAATGAAACAGAGACCGCAGTCCTGCAGCCACACGTAACTGAATTGTCAACATATGAATGAGCTTGGAATTTGTCTTTCTTCTAGAGGCTCCAGAAATTAACACACTGCTGCTGACTGCTTGACTTTAGCCAGGTGAGATTCATGGGACTTCTGACCTCCAGAACTGTAAGGTAATAAGTTTGTGTTATTTTATGGTGCTATGTTTGGAGCAATTTTTTATTGTAGCATTAGAAAACTAATATATTGGGCAATATAGTTTTCCAGGCATTAAAAGCAAGGTATGGAATTGCGCATGTTCCTATGGACATATAATGGATTGTGAGGTTGAACAAGTTAGATTGTATATATGAAGGTGAATGGAGAGGTGGCTGAAAATTCTTCCAAAGGAAAAGAAAAATGAATGAAAATAATTCCACCATTTGCTCAAATACAAATCCCAGTAACATTCCTTGAATGGTAATAGTACTTGTTTCTTCTAATTCATTTATTCTTCACAATGAATCAGTGTTGTCAAATAGTCTCCATCTAAAAATAAAATTTTGCAAAACCATGGTATTTTGCATGGACTGTAGTGAAATATGCATGGAATATGTTCATTGAAATCCATTAGAATATCAAACACTACTTTTACTGCTTCACTTTCACCTGGTAACAAAAGCTTTTCCTCTGTTTTGTATCATCAGCTCTCCAACCTTTTGTTTTTGTTCATGACATCTTCTTTCCTTTTATTCAAACAATAATGTGATTTTGACCAAGTCTTTTTTATTGACAAAATATTAAAATGTAAGGCTCATTTCAGTTCCTGAATCACTAGACACAATTATAAAGCAGTAATATTCAAATAAAATAATTAGAATTAGAAGTTGAAAAAGAAAATAATCATACTCAACTAATTATATAACATTTCTGAAACCAGTTGGACATTCGCCATCAGAAAGAAATAATTTGTGCAATAATAAGTGATACGTAAGTGTGTGTGTACACACACACACGTTTACATTAACATATATATATATAAATGAAAGAAAACATAATTCAGAGTACCATTTTATATTAATAGTGTCATAATTTGAAGACAATTTGGTAAATTGATTTGTTTTCAAAATATGCCGAATACTCCGCATATATGAGTACATGTATTTTTAATCAATCGTTAAAAATGATTTCTAGTATTTTATACTGTAAATATATTCCAGTGTTGTTCCTTCTAATGATTTATATTAAGGATTACAATTTATCTTTAACAGAAATATAGATTCTGGGTTATGTTTATTGGCCAAGTTAGTGATAAAAATAGAGAAAAAGAACTTAAATTATCAGAAAATATTATTAATATAATTAACTTCTCACATTTTACTTAGCACGACTTAGTAACCTTATTTCTCCACATATTCTGGGTATTGATTTATCATTCAACCTTTGTATTGAACATTGACAAGAGATAGCAGAATGGAGTGATATAAGTTGCAAAAACTGTCAGAAGTATCTCAGTTCAGGTAAAAAGTAGGTGTAAGAGAAGTACTTTTATGGTGACTAACATAACATAATAAAAAATTATTATTAAAAAAAGGGAAGTCCTTTAAGATTTTGGTCAATTAGATTTTGTTCTTTAGTAATCACTCTTCCTCAGTGCCAAAGAAAACCCATGTGGAACAGTACTGATAACCCGGGATCTCTCCCAATTCTTCAGCCATTTCTTCACCTCAACTCCACATTTCCACAGTCTAAATTCTTTAGGAATTAATTGCCCTTCCACTTCATAAATCGAAATTAAGGAAGTATTCCCTCAGGGGAAACCACATATGTTAGAAATTCCAGCACCAACTGAGTTTGGTCTGCATCTATTTGGAATGTGACCTTTAATAACTAGTTAGAAGGAATGACTTAGTATTGGTTCCGTAAGAGTTATATTGTTGTGATTGATTTATTGATTCAATAGATTATTGTTGGGTTCATGTGAACTATTGAAAAGAGAGAGACATCTGTGGTATAGAGTTAAGAACACATAAAGCACTCTATTTTCATATCTTATTTCTATGTGATTTATGAAAAGTACATTGAACTTGCACACAAAGTAAAAATCGAAATGTTACTTTATCTAACGATAATATAAAATATCCTAGAAAATTTCTCTGTTAAAAATCAGGAGTTTGGGCTTTCAAATCAGGATAAGACAAGCACATTTTCTCCAGAAGATTCATGCAGTAGAATAGGGAGAGAGGCTTCTACACATGCTTTCAATGTTGGTATCACTAGGCTTTCAAATTAATAGATGCTGACGGTTATTTTGTTTGTTCACGATTTGTTGAAGGACTTACATAGCGAACTTTTGCAGAAGGATTTTAATCATATGGATAAATATCTTTATACAAGAAGGATTTATGTTCTTAAGTATGTACAAAGGGGTGAAGAGGCAACAGAGTCTACCCATTCAACTTGAATACATAGAATAACAACGATTGGGTCAAAAATTACTTCCGATTTTCTTAGAACATCAAAGAAAGTATGTTATTGCCTATTCAAGTGAGAAAATTTTGAATCTGAATAAAATGTTTAGGCCATTAAGAACTCTATGTCAAGAACCAATTCAATAAAGTTTAATTCAGACTGAATTTTCAAGAAATTTCTCAAAATAGAAATGTCTCAAAAATTATAAAAAATAATATAATAAATAAATAATAAATAAATAAATATAGTTTTTGAGAACATTTTTTTCCAAATAGGCAATAATATATTAAGAGTTTCTTTCATCCTTTGTTTTTCACTTTCACTGCCTTATTTAATTAAAAATAATTATGGTTTAGGAACAATAATTAATTTAACCCTACATATCCAGAGTTATCCAGAACTTCTTGACCTGCATTGTCTGTTTCCTTGTGAGATTATATTAGATTAAATTTAGTCTGTTATTTTGAAAACTAAAGAAAAATAACTACTTGTAGTTTTCTTACAAATTCCCTCAATGAGGAAATGAGGGGTCACATTTTTTGTTGCCTTTTTAATGTGGCATTAGCACTTCAATTAAGGGTTCTTTCATTTGGGTATATTAATCAGTTTAAGGAGTTAAACTTCCTTAGTATAATGCGAGCCCTTTATAAATTTATAAGGCTTGTTTTTCGATCTATTTTACTGAAGACAGGACAGAGAAATGAATAAAATGTACATTTAAAATAAATAATTCCTTCAGCTATATAAATGTGCCAAGATGCCATGGTGATTTTTCTAACACAATTGCTGCAATGGGTGTTGAGATTATTCTCCCACCTTCTTTTCATCCTACTCATATAGTTCTGTTCAATTTATTCTGTCAGCAAGTTAACAAAAATCAAATGAACAAGAACCTGATGTTCTGAAGAAAGTATTTAGAAAGAGACTAGAGGTTTAGCTGTCTCAGCTGGGAGGTGTGGCATCTACCCTTTTCCAGTGATCTCTGACTGTATTTGGACTGTCAAGATAGCGGTGGAAGCCAGGAACATCTTTACCATCTGTGCTTGGCATCCGTTTTATAGAGTGACTGCCAAAGGAGAAACAGCTTCTTTTAGTGCACACCTCAGTGCCATTTTCCTACCTTTTAACTCCCCATGAGGTTACATTACAGAGAACTTGGTAGCAGAGTAGTGGGCCAATTGAAAATATAAGAATTGTACAAAATTCAGCAGATCTCCTTTTTAGAGGAAGTATTTGCTATCTGGATACTTCTAGGCATAATCCATTTGCTAAACTTCATACAGTTACCTAAATCATATACTGTGGTTTGACAAAAATGTTCTCTTCTGAAATGCCATGAATAAAATGTATGCATGAGAAGGAATAGGTTTAAAGCCTCAGCCAGAAAAAAAAAAAATCTGAAACAGTCTGAATGCAACAATTTTCGTAAATATGGTTACTGAATGGGAAGGGCTAATTTCATTATACCATTTTGCTTCATTGGATAACTTCTAGTGTTCTGTAATATAGATGGTATATATAGAAATAGTGAACAAAAGTGAAAAAAAAGGCTAGATAAACATTGATGTAAGGAAGAATGTAAAAGTATGTAAATGAAAAAGCCTACAGTCAAAATTGTTTTTTAGTTAGGCTATATATATTCAAACCAAAATATATTCATATGCACATATGGAAGTTTTTATAAATATATTAACATATAAATATTCATTTTGCTCAAGACATTGTGTCTGATGTTGTGACTGATAGAAATTCTCATTGTGCACCCTCGAATCGGTCCATAGACTGTGATGGGGGAAGCCTTTTGTGTGAACTGATTACTGAAACATGACTTAGAACTGTTTGTACCCACTGAGTGCTGGATAAATATGTTTGAATGACTGAATATCAGTTAATAACTGCTCTCAAGTAGCTTAAAACCTACTAAGGGAAATACATATATAAATAAAATTAACACAATCAGCTTTTGAAAGTTATTAAAATCACAAAGTTATTAAAATTACGTTTTCAAAGGTAGAAAATTCATATATTTAAGGCAATCAGAAAAGTAATATTTTAGATAGAACTAGAGAATGTAGAAGAAAAAGACAACAAGGAATATTGGGAGTATCTTGTGTGCTGAAGGAATTAGAAACATTTAATAATAATAGCCTGACTTGGCTGATGCATTGCATATGGTTAGGGGAATGGCGGGAACTAATACAGGGAAACTGATGTTGAATTATACACTGTCCTCAGTATCTGGCTTAGGAATTGTACATGATTAGATAAGAAAAGAAGGGAGGTAATGAATCAATAGCTTAAGCAGAGAAGTAAAGTATATTAGTAACACTTCAAGAAGATTAAGTAATATATACATGATAAAATGGAGAAAAGATACCGCATGCAAGAAGACTGATTGCAAGAGAGAAAGGTGGTGATCCTGAGGGCTCACCCTAAGGTGATGTCTCTGAATACAGTGGATTCAAGGGAAGTTCAGTTTAATAACCGGAATTATACTGAGCCCCCTTGAGATCTTTCTTTTCCTACCAACATCTCTAAGCACTCATACAACACCAAAGACCTTGAATAATTTTTTAGTTAACAAAGAGAGGAAATCACCCGATCAAAATGAAAATATTTAAAATTCCTTTTTAAGCATCTCACCTTCTCTCCTGTGTTTCACAGTGAATATTTCTTTGACCTCTCTTCTTTCTTTACTGTTGTCAGATCATCTTGTTTTCAAAAAACAATCTTGTTTTGGAAGACAAAACTGTTTTAAAGGTATATAACTCGGGGAAGTATAATGCTTTTATAGTTCTCACTCTTTGTCTCATGAAAAGAAACTTCTCCCTCCAATCCCTGACCCTGGAATTTCGGTGAATGAATTTCTACATTGACAGATATATAAGGGCCAGTTAAGATTGATGCATATGTAAAGGAAAATCTGTGACAGGTATAGCCACTTGATTGTCTGTCTATATTACTCCACTCCAATAACTAATGAGTGAGCTACCAAGGTTAATAATTGTGATGCCAGATTTTCTGAGGAGTTATATTTTATGATTCAAGCATTTATTATACAGAGTTCAGAGCACATACTAAGTACTTAATAATTATTAACATTATAACCATTTGAATACCTTCTGCTATTGTTAGAGCCAATACTTTTAACTAAGTTTTCCAAATATGAAAATACTCATCCCCCTTCTATACTCAGCCCCCTTCAATGTATTTGGTCCAATAATATTGGAACTACTTCCCTAAGAATTTTATTTTTTTTTAATTTTTATTTTTTCCCTAAGAATTTTAAACAATGTTAGTAAAATGTTCGAATTGAAATGTCCATAAATCAATTATATCATATAAGAAAAAAATCTAGAAAATTGTGTAAGGAAAACTCAAAAGAGATATTGACTGTGAAAGCATTTGCACAGGCAGTGGGAGAAGCGGATGGGATTGCCAGGGAAAGGACAGCTATAGCAAAAGAAGGAGGGAGGGAGAGAGGGGGAGAGAGAGATGGGAAGTAGAGAGAAGAGTGAATCTTTGAAAATGTCGCAATTTGACTAAAAGAGTAAACCAAAGGAGGAGTGTTATGATCGAAAACCTGGAAAGCATGGGATTGGGGAATTGGGGAACCTGGAGTAAAAACAAGTGACTGTTTTCCTATATGGCAGAAGGGTAGATAGGAAAATGGATTAGTATTAAGGAAGACTTCATTGATCTTTTTCTCTATTATGGGAAAGTATGAAACCAGATTTCTATGAGTAAGTTAGTTAAGAACTGAACTGTAGGTTACCATTGCTATTTAAAGAGGTTAGGAAACAGATAACAGAAACACTAACACAAATGTGAGTTCCAAGTCACATGATTTGAACCACATGGAACCTGCATGACCACTGATGAGGAAGAATAGAGGGGACCGATCCAAACATAGGTGGGCTTTTAAACTACTTGGCCTTCAAGGCATTTTCTTGCCATAATACTGTATAATTCTATTCAATAAGGAGACAAGCTGGAAGTGTGACTTTGTAGCAAGTGCCAAGGTGGTGAAGTTTTCCTGAAATGTGGTCATTCTAGAAATACTTACTATCGAAGAACGACTTTGAGTCAGACTCTATTCAAGAAACTGTGGATACGGTGGCAAATAAAATGAGGAATGTATGTGCCTTGATGAAATTTACATCATGTTTGGGAGGGGCTTCCAGAAAGTAAAGTAGTAAAATTACAAATCGACAACATTTTGGATATCAATATGTGATACGAACAAATGAACAATGTGACACACAAAATAGACTTGGATAAATAGAATCCTATACTTTTATGTAGAGGGTTGAAAAATACCTTTCTTGAATGGTGACACCACCTGGAGACTTGAAGCTGGGAAAGCTGCTAGCTGTGAAAAGAGAGGTAGGAGGAGAGTTTTTAGCTGTGGAATCTGCACATGGAATGACTCAGTGTTTGGGAAATAGATAAAGGACAGTGCTCCAGATAGTTACAATTAAAGGAGAAAGTGGCAGAAGGTTGGTAGAGCACTAATGGAACTACTAAAGAGAAGACATGGGAGGTGTTTGCAAAGGAAGAAATTATTGATGAGAAAAATGCTGGAAAAGTCAGGTGGTTTTGGATCAGACTAACCTTTTACCTCCAAAGATACAAGGGAGACTTAATTGATGTGGAAGTGCTTTTGAACTAGAGGTCCAGGATTTAAATATCAGTATTCATATCCTAAACCCTTTTTCCTGGTAATGTAGGGAGCAGTCTTCTGAGAAGGGGAGTAAAGAGAGATTGGTTACTTAGAAAGGGAAAGTAAAACAAATTTGTGCCAGTTTCTCAGGAAATGCAAAAGGAAATTTTTAAAAAGTTATATATTTTCCATTACCAATTAGAATTAATTTGTACATTACACAAACTTTTATTAAGCACTTACTATCTATGACATTAGAGACCAAACACTGGGGATATGAAAAATCAAGTAATGCAGTCCCTGCCCCAGTAGTTCATACTTGGGTCAGAGATACAGCAGCCAGCCTGGAGTTCTGTGAGTTCGTAGTAGCTTCATCAACGTAAATTTATAAATGTATCCCTTAAGTCATAATCACATAAATAACAATAAATATCTTTATTTTGTTCCATTAATAACAGAATCTTTAGTGTGTGCACTCTGGAATTTTGCATTAATAACAGTTTGGAGAGTAATACATAACCGTGAATTGTCCTCAGGCCTGTAATTTGCTCTGTTGACAAGCACAGAGACTGATAATGCAGAGTGAATCATAAACATTATCTTGAATTAATGCAGCTGCCTGCTTTGATACGCAATTATTTGCATTTGGTTTCTTCTCTCAGACCTATTAAAATATGTAGAAGCATATGGAGTTTTCTTTGATCCTCAATGTCTGTATTTGCAATGCCAAAACACTAAATTAAATGTATAGATAGATATATAGGACAGATTCTGAACTCTTGATGTCTTAAAAATTGAGCTGTACTCTTTGTCAACTAAAGTACAGTGATAATAAATGTCAGATATTTTGTGCAAAGATGTATTGCTGTTCATCCTTGGCTGGGTCAATAACAAGTTGTTAGCCAACACCTTCTAGGGCTTCGTAATTAAATTGTTGAATTAATTAGTGTGCAATAAGGATTTTGATATTTCTGTATCAATCCATCATTACCATTTTGGCTTCCAGTGTGCATTTTATTAAGTTATTTAAATATTTTAAAAATATTGGAAATGGGCTTACATAGAATACACATATCCAACTAATTATGCCCAAAATAATCTTTTTCCGACATTTTTTTTTCTCTTGCCAGATCCCNCTTCCGACATTTTTTTTCTCTTGCCAGATCCCTCTTCACCATTTGTTTATCCAAAACTATAAAGGCTTAAGAGGTTTTAAAAAACCAAAAAACATATTTTAAACTTACTAAAAGGCATTCATTCGGTCTTTTGCCAAAATCCCAAGTTGTTAGCTCCAGAATTTTCTCCTGTGGTTCAGTAGTTCCAATTTTCAGCTGAACACCAAGATGTTTATATCATGAGGCATTTTTAATTTGTCCTGTTCAGAATCTGATTAAATTATCCTTTACCCCCATAAAAGACAAAATATATAAAAGTCCCAATATATTTATCTTCTGTATATTCTTTCTCTGTCAGAGCTCTTTCTTTCTTTTTTTTTTTTTTTGAGAGGGAGAGAGAGAGAGAGANCAGAGGGAGAGGGAGAGAGAGAATCTCAAGCAGACTCCATGCCCAGTGCAGAGCCCAACACGGGGCTTGATCCTACAATGCTGAGATGATGATCCAAGCCGAAATCAAGAGTCAGAAGCTTAACTGGCTGAGCTACCCAGGCACCTCCCGGTCAAAGCTCATATAGCTATACAGCACATGCAACTACAAACCTAAAGGGCATTTCTGTATTTCCTTTATTTTATCTCATTCAGCCAATTAATTGTCAAATGCCCTTTGCTCATAGTTACGTTTGTCTCTACTTTAATGCAAGCCACACGCCTTTTTGGATCCCAGTGACAACACCCTATCCTGTGTCTTTTTCAGCTTCCAGTCTCAATCCTGCTTGATTACTAGTTTTATCTTATGAAAAATGATCTAATTCTGGATTTAATAATTCACATTTTTGTGTGTAATAGTCAAGAGCTAGCAATTTCCTCAATTATTAAATCCAAATGTACCCACGTGGATTTGTGCTACGTCAGAAACCTAGTGTTTTGCACACTGACTATTGCAAATAAGACCAGTTTCTGGGAGTTGATTTTCTTTCTTATGTGATTTTTGTTTTTCCCTCTGGTGATTCTTAGAAGGGTCTGGAGACTATATACGTCGGAATCATTTGTCAAAAATAAACTTGTATTAGTTTATTATTGTTGCTGTAATAAATTACCACAAACTTAATGGCTTACAACAATACAGATATATTACCTTAATTCCGGAGGTCAGATTCCTAAAGTGAAGGTGCTGGCAGGGCTGCATTTCTTCTAGAGGCGAATCTGTGTCCGTGCCTATTTAGCCACTAGAGCCACCTATATTCCTGTTACCTGTTCTTCAAAGCCAGATCCCAGAAAAGATGTGGGTTGATACAGGCAGCAGGATGGTGGCCATGGAAGTCAGAATCTGTTAAGGAGTGTGTAACAACTCACCTGCCACTTTACTTTTGAAATCCTTAGAAAACAGCAACAACAACAATTGGCCCATCTTGTATTCCTGTATGTTTTGCCTTTAGTTCTCCAGCAAAGTATCTTCTCAGGGTTTCTAATAGTTACTTTATCTTGGGAAATCCTTAATTGTCTAGGAATTTTTTTTAGCATCCCTGACCCACAGACAAAATATACCAAAAGCACTCCCAGCCATTTTATGCAACCTGTAAATAGCTTAAAAAGCCATTGTTCTTTAAGAATAAGAACCATAGCTTTTTTTTTTTTCATCTTTGGGTCTCCATTATGTAGAACTGNTGTATTCCTGTATGTTTTGCCTTTAGTTCTCCAGCAAAGTATCTTCTCAGGGTTTCTAATAGTTACTTTATCTTGGGAAATCCTTAATTGTCTAGGAATTTTTTTTAGCATCCCTGACCCACAGACAAAATATACCAAAAGCACTCCCAGCCATTTTATGCAACCTGTAAATAGCTTAAAAAGCCATTGGTCTTTAAAGAATAAGAACCATAGTTTTTTATTTTTTTCATCTTTGGGTCTCCATTATGTAGAACTGTGACCTCCCCAGAGTTAGCAATTAAATAGTTGCCAAATTGATAAACATAATAAGAAGATTGTGACAAAAATGAAGTAAAGTGAAAATTCAATTTATTCNTTCTTTAAGAATAAGAACCATAGCTTTTTTTTTTTTCATCTTTGGGTCTCCATTATGTAGAACTGTGACCTTCCCAGAGTTAGCAATTAAGTAGTTGCCAAATTGATAAACATAATAAGAAGATTGTGACAAAAATGAAGTAAAGTGAAAATTCAATTTATT